>NC_056725.1:122059382-122276882 GCF_019279795.1 Protopterus annectens | reverse complement strand
CACTAAAGTGGGGAAAAGTGTTAATTCCCTGATCTCCACTATACCATGATCTGCATAGAAATGCTTTAATGAGGAATTTAGCCTTTTCCCCACTGTACTGCAATCTCATTCTCAGAGATGGGCGGTGTGGGGGGGGGGGGCTTGCCACCATGCAAAAACATAGATTATTTTTTTTTTTTTTGCATTCAAGTTTTCAGAAACATAGAGTCTTGACCATATGAATTTTGAGTTTCTGAAAACTTGATAATATGACATAAGCCTGTCGCGAGGATACTGAAATGAATATAGTGCTTCTGACAGAAATGGCAAAAACTGTAAAACTTGCTTTAGATGAAGTAGTTCCAGTGGAGTGTGGTACATCTACAACTAGGACAACTGAGTCAGCACTGTATCTCTGTGTTGCAACAGATTACTAAAATGTGTTATATTATTTTAGGATGGAACTTCAAGTCGTACTAGATTTTAGAAGCACGACTCCCTTGTGAAGTGTTTCCTGTTGTGTAAGTTTAATATTCATAACAGAAACAAAGATAATTCATGGTGTCAGAAAAGAATATTCCTATACAGATGTAGTGATAAAAACACAGAGGGAGATGGTATGTTAGGGAAGGAGATTAAAGGAAGAAAAAGGAAGAGACAAAGCCAGGTGCCACTAAAAATATGTAAGAGGCATAATAATAGAGTTATTGATACTACTATTCAAGACGATGTTGATATTTGACAAATGCACATGTGAGTAATAGTGATGGTTTACATATCCTGAAGGATTAACAGAAGTGTTGAAGTTACAGATTCTGTTAAGTCATTGGAACACTCAGTTGAAGATAAGATGCTTTCACATGTATGTGAAGCTAGGCCTGTATGCTAAAATCCCGAAGTAATTGTCACCAATAAAAGTGACATTGTTATTTCAGAGAACTTAAGATTAGTTATGTTAGAGCAGGAATTTATTGGACTGGATTCAGGAGAAAAAGTTCTTTCCTTTAAAATCTCAACTAGTGACAAGAACATAACTAAAAGGAATCCAATTAGAAACCATGTCCAGCAGGAAAATGATGGGCATTTGGGTGAAAAAGTATCAAAGTTCCCTAACAAAATAAAACATGAAGTTTTGATTTTTGGTAGACATGAAACCAATTGTGAAGGAACTCTCAAAGTTGAATAAGGACTTTCACATTGCTTTTGTTTTACCAGGTTTAAAATTGACTGACTTGCCTAGTTTGTTAGGAAAGTTAAGTTTAGTCAAACCTAAATGTGATGTATATATATATAATAAATGTAGGCACTAATAGCTTAAGGAGGACACCACTGAAATGCATGAAGCATTCAATATTTGACATAATTGAGCACTTGGAAAGTCAAACAGCTGAGTATATTTTAAGTAAAATTATTTTTTCCCCTTCTTGGAATGACTATCCCCAGGATTCACGAAGCCTCCGTGTAAGAGTTATAACTCTTACAAGGAGGCTGCAGTTAAACGGAGTGATGTCAGCATGCTCTGCATATTCATGACAGCATGCTGAATCATACCTAAGTCTAACACGGTCCGTGTAAGACAGTAGGGGGCATGTCCGTAGGCTGAGCCCTGCAAGCGGACACACCCCCAGAAGTCTAAAAGTGCCCAAAGTAGACACCCACAACAGAGTCCACGGAAATGTGAATAAACACAACACAACACATGCCCCTACAGACCATAAACATATATAAAAGAAATATAAATGAACATGTCATATTTTTTTAAATTGTAAAGATGTTTAACCGTGAGTGCGCTGCTTGCTGGCGTGCCGTAGCGCAGCTACAGTTAGCAGTCAGTGGGAAAGCAAATAAGAACTAAATATGCAAAATAAGCTAGGAAGCAATAGCGAGCGGTAGAGATGGCTGCAGAGCAGGCATTCATGGTTCGAGCCCCACAACACAATTTTTTTTTCGAAAATAAGCAGGAAACAAGTCCCTGACACATATATGTACACATAAAACCAGAAGATATGTAAAATGCAATGTAATAGCCCATTTATATTGAATAAATGTGAGCTAAGAAATGAATATAAACTGCCAGATGTTCCCATAGCTGAGCTACAGTTCAACAGAGTGAGGGTATGTGCCCGTAGATAAGCATTGGTTTAACTGGTGCAAAATGAGTGCCTGTAGCCGAGCAGTGGTTTACCACGCTAAATATATGTGCCCCTAATTGAGCTAAGCGGCATATGCGTGCCAATAGCCAAATGAGGCTTAAACCAGCGTACCCCGTTTGCGCGGAGCTGCGCACCGCAAACAAGCTAACCGACGGGCAACGCGTTGAGCAAGCCGTATCAAAACTGCCTTCACACAGACACACCCCACAGCATGTCTAGACAGTCATGAAAAATAAAAAGCAGTGGCTAGGTTCGAACCCAGGATACTATACACCATAGTCAAGGCACAGAACCACTGAGCCATGACAGCAGTACCTAGAAATGCAATAATAGCTTATATATAGGAATGAATACAAACTGCAGCATGACAATGCAGGTTTACTGAAGTTGATACAATTCCAAATTGGCCAATCACAGATATGTGCGGGAAAAACGGACTATATAAGCCCCATAGGCGGGAATACACAGCATAAACGATTGTAGAACAGACCTGCAAGCAGAATGTCAGGTGTAGGTGAGGGTAGTCGCTGGCGCAGAGGTGGGGTGTTGAGGAGTCCAGGTACATGGCGTGGCTCCTAGTCCACAACCATGAGGCCCAACTCATGCAGGGCCAGGTCCTCTGGGGAGCGTACAAGGCTGAGGCGTGGGACCAGTTGGCTCATGAACTCACCAGTGCGACAGGAATTCCTAGGACAGGTGAGCAGGTCCGTCACCACCATGCGGACCTGAAGAGACGTAAGCAGGACCAACTGAACCTTTGGATCCAGGAGGCCCGGCAATCACCCAACGCGCGACCACTGAGTAAGTATCAATTAATTATGTATGTAGAAAGTTAAACTACCTGAAATCATGGAGATGTGTATTCCAATATTACTTCATTTATATTACAGCTGCAGGTGTCCGTTCTGCGAACCGCAGAGCCTATGCCGATAGGCTGGTGCGGTTGCGCCACCAGGCAGGTCAGTAATCCACTACTAGTAACTGTAAAGATATATATATATAAATGTATGACAGTCAGCATAAGAGTGCAGTGTAGCCAGGAAGGAATTAAATCTGCAAGTCACAGTGTGAAAGTGTATGCAAGTATTGCCTGATTACAACAGTTCCCAGCCTGTAAGTTGAAACTAATCATGACACTGTCCAACACATATTTTGAAATAAAACTGCCCTGCCTGTAAGAAAATAGTACACAACCTGCAGCAGCAGGTAAAGTATAGCTGCAGAAGAGGATGAAATCACATGTGTGAAATATATCCCTGTGGAAATACTGAAACATGACAGAAGTGAGACTGCTGGAAAGAACTGTAATAACTACTGTTAAAACATGTCAATAAAGCCTAGAAGTACCAGTCTGAATAGTAACATGAAAGCAAGTGAGAGAGTGTGAGAAAGTGTCAGAATACAGCACTACAGTAGTAATAACCCCTGAATAAACTATACTGCAGTCAGGACATAATTAAATGCATGTGAGACTCAGAACCAAACAGAAAAATCTGTTCAAAGTGTTGCTGCATGTGGAATGTGTACACCAAAATCTGGATATGTTGCTCCCAGTCTGAAATATGCAGATAGGATGATTGTCTGATATACCAAACATCCACACCTGTCTACAAGTATATAAAGCACAGGTAACAGGATGATGTATCTGCACAAAGTTCGATATGAATGTATATGAACAGCAATAAAATGTAGAGTTATGTTGCAGTAACAGTCCCATCTGCAAGGTTAAGTAGTTAACATATAGGACACTGTAGTTAGAACAGTAGTGTGTATATAACTGTAGCTATTAGAAATGTACAGCATATGTAGTTGTATTCCAAGGTGTTAATATTATGTTTGATTTACCCCACCCTCTAACCATCTATAACCCATTCCACATGAAAATGGTATGTGCAATCACAATTACCACCCATGGACGTCTGTCCTGTTGGGTCATATATATTTGCATGTCTGTTGATGCATCCACCCCGTGCATACATCCACAACTGATGGCCTGTTGCCATCAATCAACCCTGCATGTTGTTGGACTGTGTATTACTGTTCAAATTATGCATGTGTTATGCATGCTGTTCAATGGTGTAAATAACTGGGTGTTTGGTTAATGGGAATACTAATGCATGCTGTTACAACTAACTGTGAATGGTATTTATATGTCACTAACCCAAACTGTCATGACATAATGCAAAACATAGAACGACAGGGAAGGCGGGTTCCAGCGGACCCACCTCTCCCACCTCAGCTGGCGAGTGCACCTGGCACTAGTGCAGTCCGGACCCTCCTCCGGTGGCCCTGTGCCACCTGCGGTGGAAGCGCTGCAGGGGATGGGGCTTGCCCCCCCCCCTCTGCAAGTGTGGCCGGAGGAGATCCATCACTCACCCTCCGTAGCGTCCGGACTGTGGTGCATAGGGAGATTCGGGACTCTGTCCTTGAGCCCCTACGCCAGCTCGAGGCACGGGTGGCGCAACTAACGGGCATGCCCATTGCCCCGCCTACACAGCCCACAGCACAGCCCCGTCCTGGGCAGTGAAGGAACAGTGGCAACTGCCTATGGGTGGGGATATCAGTTCCACTGTTGCCATCTGTGGGCTCATGGGCTCTGGACATCCAAACCTCCGTCCCGTCAATTGTGTAACCCCCACACGTGTCATACACGCCCCTGTATGCGTCTTGTTTGTCTTGTCTGTTAACCTACCCAACCTACCTCCCCAGCTGTACTGACTACCTTCACCTGACATACCACCCTCACCTGAAAAAAATAAAAAAAAGGGCACTCTGTACCCACAAAAATTACGCCCCATACATAGCTGCCTATTCCATACATATGTCTACTGGACATGGAACCCATCAATTCCAATTGGCTGTACAACAGGTATTATTGTTCTCCTGACAGCCCTCTCAGGGGTGGAAGGTTTCAAATGTCACACCAAATTACATACATATGCACAGCTGTTGCTGCTGAAGAAATGGGCAGCTATGGGCCTTACCTACATCCCTCCTGCACATCCCAAGCTTGTTTCCCTATTGTCTTACCCTCTTTGTGACCCCTTTTCACCACTTTCCTGTCTCCCCGTTTTCTTTTCTTTCAAAGAAAATAGCTGGTGTCGCAAGAGTAAGCACGTTTAAGCGGTTGTAAGCGGGTGTCGCTTGTCTTGTGGAGCTAACCGCCAGTGCGCATGCGTGAGCTCCGCGCAAACCAGCGCTAACCCGGTTACAACTGCTTAAAAGTGCCTTAGTCACTTTGATTGACAGGTCCTGTACTCAGTTCCAAAGAAAAATAAAATCCCACTGTGAGTCTCGAACCCAGGACCTTGGCAACTATAGTCTGCATGACTTACAACTAAGCCATGACCCTGATATAAAATCATTGTGCTAAAGTAAATATATCATGTAACAGTAGGAATGAATGTAAAGGGAATATAAATGTGTAGTACACAAAGCATGACATTTAGAATCACAAACAAAAATGGTGGATTTCAATAATAGTAGTGTGTGAACAGAAACAGCCATGCTAGTGGGAATCTAGTAGGTAATAATGTCACCATAGCACCTTGCAAGACACACACATACTCACAGCAGGATAAGCACTGCCCATACCCCACAACCCCTTACAGGAACACATCTGGACCAAGTAATAAAATATGTGGAGCAAAGGCCCAAAACCAGGGACACATTACAAATAAAGGTACAACACACGCAGACAGTGCAGAAAGTAACAGGGTCTACACCTTGTGGGATGTTTGGAAGGGTATGCAGTCTGGAACTTGAATGTTTGTCACCATAGTCTGACTACAGCCCAGACTGCCTTGCCAGATAAAGGTGTGCATGAAATATTGACCAAATATGAGGCAGAAATGTGGACAGCCTGCAAATATCTGTACACATGACGGGTCCAACACCACCATATTTGCATAGTTAAGGACCTAGACATAGCAACAGTGAATGTCTTACAGGGATGTACCACAGACCCCATGTGAAATGTACAAACAGTAGGCAGAAAGGTGTAACACATGCAATGGTAACTATGGAGTCTGGAAAGTATTCACCACTTGCATGGCAGAAAAACCGTAGTAATACATATGCCCATGCTAACCCACAGTCACAACTGCAGCATACCAGACATTTCAATGGGTGTACCCCACTGATATGTACCATTCCATGAGGCACATAACTGATGAACCTGAAAGCCTCTGGGGCCTGCTCAGCAGCATACTCAAATACCTAATAGATGTCAAGGCCCACACCATGGCCAGACCACACTGCATGCTGTAACACCCTAGCAGATATAGCAAGCATTCCAGGGTGTGAATGTACATGGAAAATAGGAAAGCTACAGCAGCACACTACAGTCAAGACACCTAGCAGGCATTCCAGTACTGACAGTAAAGGGCAACTATTGAAGCCTTAGCAACAGAGTGCAAGCAAAGGTGAAAGGAAAGCACACACACACACACACACACACACACACATTAACAATAGTAGTAGTTGTAGTTGTTAGTGTACATACACAGTCAGTACAGGAAACTGGAGAAATGAATGGAGGAATGTTAATCCACAACACACCGAAAAAATGAGAGATACCAACCTTTACACTCACAGAACGTTGTCCACAGCATAACAGCATGGTCCCTGCCCTTAACATCTGAAAGGGCTACGCCTATCTCACACACCTTTTTATAGCACAGTTCTGAAATCACAGTGAAAACTGCAATCAGTACACAACTGGCTGCATGCAATTAGCAAATGCTGGCTAACAATTGGTGCAGAGGCCATCACATGGGCATATGCAGATACCTACAAAAGTATGCTGTACTCCATGTCCACGCATGCAATACTTTCATTGCACCCTGAGAGAGAAGAGAGAGAGAGAGAGAGAGAGAGAGAGAGAGAGATAGAGAGGACTAGACTGCAATTAAGCAGACGGAAACGAATTTCTCAGCAACAGCTACCTGGAAGCTGACAACTGGGAAGTGGAGCAGCAGGACAGAGAGCCAGACAGTAGCAGAAGCAGCTGTGACAAACACAGGTAATGTAAAGTAATACTATAAAGGTGTACATACTGTGAACCCTCCATATGTGTCATTGCTCTGTATCCATATGTATATGAAGATGTGTAAAGGGCAGGAGACATACAGCAACTATCAGTGAAGGCTGTACATACATTTGTATGTGTGAGCATCTATGTGCACATATCAATGTTGTTTGATTGCAGGTTGTACTGCCATGTACAAATGAGGTTACACAGCTATGTATGCTTAGCAGTATGTTAGTGTGTGTATACAGTATGGTAGACAAATATGCTGATATACCTGTCTAACATATGGATATGTATGTATGTCAACATATGTATGTGTATATATATATATATATATATATATGATATGCATATATGTATACATACATAGAGAGAGAGATGTAGGACTACATAGACAGATGTCTATAGAATATTGTAGCAACATATCTATGTAATGCACACATGCAGATATAGATATATGTAGATACATATACATAGACAGACTGATCTGACCACCTACAGGTATGATTGTATATGATGACCTGCAACACAGCCTGTCCCCCCCTGTCGCTCACACCCCCTCTCCCCCCCCCCCCCACATCTAAAACAAAATATGTACATCAATATATATATATGTGCAAATGTATATATATATATATATATATATATATATATATATATATATATATACATATAGACATATCTATATACATATATATATATATATATGTATAGAGAGAGAGAGAGAGAGATGTATATAGAGTCTGAGTGAGGCACATGTGTACAGATGTATTGCAACAGGTGCCTGGTGACAAAGGCATGGAGTGAACACCAGTGTCAAATCCGGAGTAACATACCACATTCCAGATCACCTACACCAGTAACCACCAGATATGTGGTGTCCGCCCACCACTGCATGTGTCAGGTGGGCAGGGTCAGACATGTGTACAATAGTGGCCCCAATGATAGTCACAGTGGCACACTATCCCTGGAATAGCTGCACATGGTATGTGTCCGCAGACATGGTGAGTCAGGTATGGACATGTAGGTCGGTGTACCCCCCACAGCACATAATGGATGCCATGGTATGGACCTCACATGACAGCAACAGATATGGAGAAGGACACAGTGACATGTACAACACTGTGACAATGCACCCAAACACAGTACCAATGCACAGTGACTGACAACACCACAGAGTACACATATGCTACCCACGTAGAGGTTACCACCCCCAGATGCACATATGGAGGTCACACCCATGACAGATAGCCAACAACCATAGTAACACCACCCACCATCCACAACCTAAATGTCTGCTGTGTGTCGTCTGTGCCACTGCAATAGTGTGCACATGTGTATGTACGGGTTCCAACTCACAGATAGGACACACCCTGCAACAAACCACACAGTGTTAAGAAGCGAGACTCCCCATGTGTACATGTCACACATACCCCTGCTGAATGTTAGTCAGATAGGTAATATGCCATATGAGTCACCCTGTGTAACTGTGTGACGGCAGCAGGTACCATCACACCACATGTGTCACAATGGTCAGGGTAGCAGAACAGTACGCTGCTGTAGACACAGGGGCAATAGCATATTGTATAGTATTGTATTATAATGTTTGGTAGTATGTCGTATGGAGCCTGGCAGGTACTGTTGCACAGTTGCTGGCCGAGCACTGATACCTGGCCATCTACATGTGTATCCACCAATAGACAGACAGATGCTACATATGTGAGATATGTTGTATCATAACAGTCGAGTAGCATGTGTAGTATGTGCCAAAGTCTGCTGACATATATTGCTGATACCAGGTTATCTTCTTTCTCAGGTACATGGCCCACCCAAGGCATCCCACCTACTCCGCAGCTGAGGATGAGGAGATACACCAGAGCCTGGTGGGACTATGCAATACTCTTTTCCGCACCAGCCAGAATCAGCAGGTGAGGGCTGCACTGTGGCAGGACCTTGTCCATCGGGTAAATGATATAGGCATGCATAATAGGACATATGAGCAGGTACGACATCACTGCAGTGATTTAATCAGACATGTCCGTCAGCGCAAGTCGCCAGATATCCACAGGCAACAGGTCGCCACAGGTGGTGGGTGGCTACACATCCCCACTCACCAGACTGGAGGGACTACTCCTGAGTGTAGTGGCTCCAGTCCACCAGCAACAACAGCAGCAGACATGCATCATGATGGAGGCTGGAGCCACACAGCAGCAGGACAGTGAACGCAGGTAATATGTCATGTGTATAGTTGACTGTTGTGTACACTGGTAGTTAATGCATGTGTGTGGTGTGTCCTTGGTTCGTAGCTGCCACCATAGTATTTAATGTGCAAGCATGATATCCTCAATATTAGCTGCAGACCTGTGAAAGGCGACTGTTGTACTCCTGACCTGTATCATACTCAGTAACATTGGCACAGTTGTGCCCACTAACATTAGTTTCCTCATGTCTGCAGGACCCTCTGGTATCACTGCATTGCAGCCTATCCATGCTGGTGAGTGTCTATTTACAATACCTGTAATAGTGTTGATAGTAATAGTACGATTTGGCACACTTAGTAGTGCTCTTTGTATGCATGTAGGTGTGTCTGTGTCTGTGTGTCGATATCACGCATACTGAGTACTGTACAATTGTGTGAAACTGTGTGCATGTGTGCATGTGTGCACCTGTGCATGTGTGCATGTGTGCATGTGTACATGTGTGCATGTGTGCATGTGTGCACATGTGCATGTGTGCATGTGTGCATGTGTGCATGTGTGCATGTGTGCACCTGTACATGTGTGCATGTGTGCATGTGTGCATGTGTGCACCTGTGCATGTGTGCATGTGTGCATGTGTGCATGTGTGCATGTGTGCACCTGTGCACGTGTGCATGTGTGCATGTGTGCATGTGTGCACCTGTGCATGTGTGCACCTGTGCATGTGTGCATGTGTGCATGTGTGCACCTGTGCATGTGTGCATCGCTGGTAATGTGTAGACATTGTAAACTGTGTTTCCTGTTTCCTTCCCACAGGTTCTGTTGCTGCTCTGGTGTCATGTAGCAGGGAACCTGAGTCAGGTGCCGTGGGTACTGATAATGATGACATTGGTGTAATGGCACAGGAAGGTATGCCAGGGTCCGCCATTGGTCAGCCAATTGACAGTACACAGCTGTCGACCCCATCAATGCGCACAGTTATCCTGCCAATACACCCTTTGTCACCACTGTCCCTAGGTGATGGACAGCATACAGTGGGCATTGACCAGGGTAATGTGGTATCTGTGGCACATGCTTCCCCACACAGCAGCCATGGGCATGGCCCAGAGATGGTACCACACAGACAGATGTCCAGGGTTCTCGTGGGAGCATCCATGGGCATTGCCCCTGTCAGGCGATGCCCACAGAGGTCTTACAACCTCGGCTATGTTTCGGACTGTCATGCAGGCACAGGCACGTATGGAACGGTACACCAGACAGGGTCTGAGGGAGCTGGCAGCATGTCGCACAGCCATGACTGACAGTATGCGTGACATTGCGGCTGCCATCCGTGATTTCACCGATGTCGTAGACAGACGTTGTGGGGACATATTAGACTGGTTCCACAACTACATGTCCATGAGCCAGGGTGATGGTGGGCGGTTGAGGCGCCGACGTGGCCGTATGCCAGCAACAGCAGCAGCTGGCAGTTGGCGCGACGACAACAGGGCGCGACCCCATAGTGCCAGCAGCAGCCCCAGCAATGCTGGGTCTGTGCTGTCATCAGACCGCCCCAGGAGACCACGCGTGCACGCGTCTGGCCAGGCCCGACAGGGATCTGTGTCCAGTCAACGAACACCTGCTTCTGATGACAGTACCCAGTCTGGGTTGGTACCGGATACGGTCCGTAGCACCCCTGCAAGGCACAGGTACCGTGTCCGTGGCCAGAGACACTGATCTGTATGACCTGGCAGGTACAGTCTGTGGCTGTCCACAAACACCAGTATATGGCAGCCATGAGGTGGAACTGTGTGCATCCATACACACATGCAAATTGACAACACCTAGGGCTACCGCATACACGCACACACTGCATCAACATTGCCCCACCTTCTACTGCTGTCCCTCACCAACACACATACACATACATGTCAATTGGTGGTATGGGTGGCTGACCCAGGCATACCAAGTTCACACCCTGTGCATATGATGAAACTGTGCCACCTCCTGCATTCTGTAACAACTGTGCAGGTACAGGTTAACATGTTGCTGATGCACAGGGTGACCACATAGATGTGTAGTAATAGTATCATGTTGTTAACAGTACTGTGTGCTGAATTAATTGTGGGTATATCACAGCATGCCTGATGCAGTATTTGTGTGATTGTCATGTCCTGTTGTCTACACCCATGGTAAGTACCATAGTGTATCATCTGCACATGTTGGCATACTGGTGGTAATGATGTCAACAGAAGGCTACATACATAGGTAGCACAGGTGATGGGTAATGAATGTAGTAATACACAATGATGGACATGTAAATTGCAAGTGGCATGTTGCCCACACTAGACTCTGCAATTCAGATGTTTGAGGATGTTGATATGTGTGCAGAACTACACAACTGGTACAGGACACACAGGAGCACACTAGCACTGCATGCACACATCTCATACCATGCTAGACAGCCCCAACACACATAACTAACTGTCACAGGAGGGAGAGTCCCCATATATGTCAGGGATACTGTGGTGGCAGGCCAGGGAGCATACATCCTACTAAGTATGGAACCACTGAGAGAAGGCTCAGTGTCTGTTATTTGACATATGTATTACTGCAGGTATGGGCACATGGGTTTCTATCCAGTTATTGTACATCCTGACAGTACATGCATGTTCCGTACACTTGTGTGCACTGAGACTGGACCCTAGCCATCTGACCAGTGTATTTCCATGTACATGTGCATAGCGCCTGCATATTTGCAGTGTTACCTTATGGAACTGGTACAGCTTGTTTGTTGTACAATGGACTACATGGAGCCCTGTTCACTGTATCTTTGTTTGCATGCATGTTTGCTTGCAATTACCCTGGAATACCGATCCAGCTGCAATGCATAGTTATAGAGCTTTTGTGGACTCCTAGTGCCATCTGCATAGCCTACTATATGTATGGCCATGTCCCACTTGACAGGTTGCCACTGTTTGACCTGTTCACATGTACATTGCCTGTGACACAGTGCATATGACCTGCCTGGCATGTGTCCACGTGAGCAGTCATATATGCTACTGCTAAGTAGTCACAGGCACTACATCTTCACACATTCATCTTCTGTTGAACTACCTGCTTTGCTAGGGACAGCCTGCACCTGTCACCCCTGGCCTATCAAATATTGGCAAAGGCTCTTGCTACCCCCATAGTGCCTATGTTAGGCAGGGCTCAAATGACAAACCCACCTTCATAGGTATCACAAGGGATAAGACACTAAGAGCAATGCTACCCAACGCCAGATGTCTAAACCTCCAGATGCATGCACCCAAAACACTCCTTGGCATGGGAAACATCGATATCTGTGCAGTAACAGATGCCTGGTTCAGGGCTACTGAGAGCACACCAGCACTACCGGGTGTAACCCGGTTGATTTCTTTGCTACAGTCACCAAGGCCATTGCCGGGAAGGTGGTTCACACAGCCTACCTGGACCTTGCAAACGCCGCAACAATACCCCACTTGGGCATTCTAGGGAAGCTCACCAGCTTAAATACAAGCCCCTATGTCACTAGATGGATTGCACAGTGGCTCAAGAACAGAACCCACATGGTTAGCATTGCTGGAGCCATGCCAGACCCCATAACAGTTACAGGTTGTGTCCCAGAAGGCTCAGTCCTGGGACCCTCTTGTTTGGTACATATTTATTGGAGGTACAGGCCAACACGGATGAACTGTGGCTGTCCAAATATGCAGATGACTGCAAACTGGACACCATAATCGACTCCCCAGCTGACACAAGCATCTTCCAAAGAGGCATCATAGCAACAGACAACTTGTGCCAGAGCCATGGCCGTCTGCTGAACAGTGTGTAGAAGGGGAATGTGCATCCTGTAGTCTGTTCACCTAGTTGCCAAAAGGGACATTGTCCTCACACACACTAACCCCCCTCAGCCAAAAACACACACTTGCCAATTGCAGGATTCAAACCCCTATCTGACTGTTATGACACGTGAGACGGGTGCATTAGCAGAGCACGCTATTTGCATTACTGGGGGTTTTCTCTTCCCCTGCTATACTTATAGAGTGCTGACATCATCAGTGTTTAGAAAAGGGAATGGGCATCCTTCACCTAGTTGCCAAAAGGGACATTTTCCTCACACACTAACCCCCCTCAGACAAACACACACACTTGCCATTCACAGGATTCAAACCCCTACCTAATTATGTTATGACACTTGAGACGGACGCATTAGCAGAGCGTGCTATTCGCATTACTGGGAGGTTGTCTTTCACCTGCTGTACTTATAGGGTGCTGACATCATCGGTGTTTAGAAAAGGGGATGGGCATCCTGTAGTCTGTTCACCTAGTTGCCAAAAGGGACATTTCCCTCACACAAACACACACACTTGCCATTCACAGGATTCAAACCCCAACCTAACTATGTTATGACACTTGAGACGGACGCATTAGCAGAGCGCGCTATTCGCATTACTGGGAGGTTTCCTTTCACCTGCTGTACTTATAGGGTGCTGACATCATCGGTGTTTAGAAAAGGGGATGGGCATCCTATAGTCTGTTCACCTAGTTGCCAAAAGGGACATTTTCCTTACACACTAACCCCCCTCAGACAAACACACACACTTGCCATTCACAGGATTCAAACCCCTACCTAACTATGTTATGACACTTGAGACGGACGCATTAGCAGAGCGCGCTATTCGCATTACTGGGAGGTTTCCTTTCACCTGCTGTACTTATAGGGTGCTGGCATCATCGGTGTTTAGAACAGGGGATGGGCATCCTGTAGTCTGTTCACCTAGTTGCCAAAAGGGACATTTCCCTTACACACTAACCCCCCTCAGACAAACACACACACTTGCCATTCACAGGATTCAAACCCCTACCTAACTATGTTATGACACTTGAGACGGACGCATTAGCAGAGCGCGCTATTCGCATTACTGGGAGGCTTCCTTTCACCTGCTGTACTTATAGGGTGCTGACATCATTGGTGTTTAGAAAAGGGGATGGGCATCCTGTAGTGTCTTTTCCTATTTGCCAAAAGGGACATTTCCCTCACACAGACTTACACACACACACCAACCCCACTCACACACACACTGAGCCCTTGCAGGATTTGAAACCCCTACCTAACTATGCCATGACATTTGAGACGGACGCATTAGCAGAGCGCGCTATTCGGACTACTGGGAAGTTTCATTTCTCCTGTTGTACTTATAGGGTGCTGACATCATCTATGTTTGGAAAGGGGAATGTGCATCCTGTGGGGAGGCAGACACAAAGCACACTATGGCTAAGCTGTCATTCCCTAGGCCAAACAGCCTAGTGTTGACCTCTACACCATTATGTTTAATTGTCAAATGCACATTATTTGTTGCTGATAGACTGTTTGCATATCTTTATTGCCATAGCATTCCCTGTTGGTATGAACAACTTCTGCATCTGTGGAAAATGTTTGCATATGGGAGGGATCCACTATATCACGTATGTCTCTGTAGTCATTTAACTGTGTGCACTGGGCAGACTGCTGTAATGTGGTTGGTTCCTGGCATAACACATAACAATACCAGATATGTGTGTCCAACTGCTAAACCAAGATTTGGACTAAGTGTGTGAGCATGCCCAGTTCAGCCTTCCCATGGCATGTTGTCAAAGTGTGTGAGCATGCCCAGTGTGAGCATTCCATATGTTGGACTCTGCAGCCCACCACATTTGTGGATGTGTGTGAACTTCACAAACTATCACCCGCTTATGGTTGTGGGTTGTGTGTCATGTTGTGTAGTTACTGTACAACTGCTTTGTGTGTGAACACAACAGGATTATACTGTGCCTGCAGTGTTTGCATGGGATACTTTGCATACAGTTGTCAACATCCTTTCACACTGACCTAACACTCTAGTACTGTATAGTGTACTGGTAGTACTTTGACTGTGGTGGACAGTAACCTGGGCTTTACTGCTATCACTGCTTTACATTTCGATAGTGGGCACAACAGCCTGGTTGGGGCCAGTTGTGTACATCTGACCATGTTGCATTCTGTTCAGATATGAACTACTTACACCAGGCTTGTCCAACATTGTTAGTGTATTCCACAACATAGGTGTACAATTGCAAACACTAGCGATGTGCCCTAGTCCATGTCTAATGCAAGTTGGAGAGTGTGTTTGTCCTTCAACACAGATTGTAAGAGGAGTTTGCCATGACATATGTCATGGTTAGTATACTGTGCCTCTGTCTACCTGTGACATGACAGTGATACCCAGGATAAACCTACCATCTCCCGTCCACCCATCAGGATTCCTATTGAGGAAGATTGATAAGTGACTCTATGGGTAGCCTGTGCTGAGGGTTCACTCATGGGTGGGAGTGGCTTCTGTGTTATGGATCACACAGTACAGCTTGTCCTATGTAAGTCAGTGCTGGGGTTCAGGTCTGTCATGTGCATAGCTCACTGCCATTCAGATTGTACTATGTGCAGCATGTTTATTGATGCCAGCAACACAGGCAACACATGGCATCTGTGTAGGCTGTTTGATACTCCTGATGAGGTACTGTTGGGGACTTTACAGTTGATGGAGGTGTCTGCTGAGGTACATCCCACAGGGGCTATTGTAGTCGATTGTACCACTGATGCAGGATGACTGCAGAGCCACAATGACCTCCCTTATGTAGATCTGACAGCCTTCATGATTAGGTGGGTATATGGTATGTTTCTGTAAACACTACAGCACATGTTTGTCCAATGCAGGATATCTATCACCCTGTGTCCCCAGGTCTCTCATTACATGTTAACTACATAATGGGTTAACACCTATGTGGTGATTGGTGGGCACTTACTGTATATCCACGGGGGTTGACCATACACGTTTCTGCACTTAGCTTGCTAACATAGCTATGGCACCAGTTGTCTGTTTCTATGTGGCCCTTTGTGGGATGCATGTGTCAGCTGGTGGATCATATGTGGTGAGCAGTTTGTAGTCCTCTGCAAACATGTTAGGACACAGTCCTTCCATGTTTGCCTGTACCTATGGGACATATATACCAGACGAGGGAGATACCAGGACAAAGCCTTGTGGGATGCCAGTTATATCTGGTTTGTAGTCTGACATGGCTGAAGCATGTCTGACCATGTCTGTTCTGTCCTTGGTCTGGTTTGCAACCCCTCTACTGACATGTGGGTTTATATTTACGCTGGTGAGCCTATCTATACTGAACATGTAGGGTATTGTATAGAAGCCTTTGCAAGGTCCAGATACACTGTGTGGAGCACATTGCCCTCATCAATGACCTTATTGACTGTTTCAAATGAGTCAAACATGGTTAGGGGCAGGATCTGCACTTGAGAAGGCCACACTGGGTTGGGTCCGGTGTCAGTAGGTCCCCAACATCCTTATGTCTGTGGTACATGCTGATCCTTTCCAGAGCTGTGCAATCTGGGCTTCTCAGGATTCTGGGGTAGTACTGTTCAGTATCCATTCAGGTAACACCTTTGTTGAGAAGGACCACTGTTGTTGTACACTGCTCTTTGGGTACATATTCTGTGGTACGGCTGACATTGAGCAGTAGTGTGGTTTGGCATTCCATTCATCTTAGACTCCATGTTGCACTAAGCCCAGGACACCATCTCATACCATTGCTGCTGTGTGTTTTGCTTTGGAGATGTTGTCTGTTACCTCAGCATCTGCAATGTCAGGGGGCCAGCAGTCTGCTGGGATAGATATTCTGCATTCGTGGGGGTGGGGGGGTTTGCACTGCACCTGTCAGGATGTATGTTGGCAATATGTGTGTGTTTGTGGTATTTGTGTGATTCAGGGCATATCTGTGAATTCCCAACATGGCTCCTACCATCAGTTGTGTAAGCCTTGGGATTATCCTTCGTGTCCTGTACAATTTGTATCTACATAGGTTCATAGGTTCATACTGGGCTATCCACCCTGGGCATTTGTTAGCCTAGCCAGACTGTGTGTGGCTTTTGAGACCCCTTGCTATGTGGATATTATGGCCATTTATGATTTGCTTTGCTGTGCCTCTGTCTGGACATGACACAGTGAAGACCCCCACTGTAACTCTACAATCATCCATCCACTTGGCAAGATTCCTGTTGAACAGTGTCAGTGAGGGGCTCTGCCTAACATGGAGTGGGATTCTGGTCCAGGGTGTGGGGAGCCTCTGGATTATGTATCTGTCCCACCGGCACATCCTATTTCATTATTTGTTGAGGTTGACATCTCTCACTCTCGCAGCTCCAAAGGATATGTGTTGTCTGGGGTGGAGCATGCAATGCCTCTGTGTGGGCAGTCTGTGACTGGAGTCAGCTGGGGTGTCTACAGCCAGGCAGCATATGACATATATGTGTGACACTTTATCCTCTTGGTGAGGTACCTTTGAGGTCTTTCTAACTGCTGCAGGTGTCAGGTAAGGTAGATCCCATATGAGGCATTGTACTGGATTATGGGTGTGATTGGGGTATAGTATAGGGGCACAGTGACCTCTGTTGCCGTAGATGTGACTCCTTTCCTGATACGGTGTCACATGTAGACAGTCTTCCTAGCCACATTGGCAATGTGGGTGTCACATAACAGGTTACTGTTCACTTGTGTCCCTAGGTCCCTGGTTACTCCTTCCATACATAATGGTTTACCACCTATGTGGTATTTCGTGGTACCTTGTTTGGTATTTGGTGGGACATTCATACTGTCCAGTGTCTTCAGGACGGTTTGGGGGGGGCTATTGTGTGTGAGAGTGCGGTCTGTAGCATGCTACAGACTGCACAGCAGTCTTGCCTACAGTTAGTTGCACATGGGTGAACTCCACTGCCTTGTGCATTGTCAGTTACCTGGACGTATGGGTGTCTGTGCTGCCTATGGATACTCACCTCCTTTTATGTAGTGTTCCAGGTTTTGGGGCCATGACACATGGTACGTGGTATAACCTGGTAGTGCTGGTGTGCTGTCAGGAGCCTTGCAGCAGGTTTCTGTCACTGCACAGACATCGATGTTCTCTATTCTGGGATGGCCTCGAGCATGCATATTGGGGTGTACACATCTGGCATTGGTCAGCATTTCCCTTATGTTTCTTCCCACTTATGTTTTCTCGGGTGGTGGGTCAGTCTTTTCAGCCTTGCCTACAAAAGGCTGTATAGAGGTGGCAAAGGCCTTATCCAATATTCAGACGCCCAGGGGTAACAGGTGCAGGCCATCCCAAGGGCAGCTGTATGGCTTGTCAAGCATGACATCCCAAGCAGACAGAGATAGGAACGGCTTGGAATGACACCAGTAAGTGTGCTACTTGCTATGACTGATCATTCCGTGTTTGTACTGTGGCATTATTCTTGGTAAGGGTAGGTTGCTGCAAATGGTGAGTGTCATACCGGCCTGGACTACATAATCGGATAGCTCATCTGTGTCTCTTTACATGTAGTCTAGGGCAGTACATCTCAGGTCATTCACACCAGCATGGACTATGACTGCATCATATTTCTATTTGCTTTGGAGTGACCTACATATTTCTGTTATGTGGCATATTGTGGCAGCCTACAGGCAGCTTACTGTACCCTTTCCCTTGTTCAGTCTGCTGTGCGGGACAGCAGTGTGTCTGACTATGGAGTCACCTATTACAACTGTATCGGGCATGTTGTTTCTCCTTCTGGCCTGTGACTGTTTGGCACACCAGCTTTGTGTGCTATGTGTTGCATGTGCTATGTTTGGAGGCTGTTTCATTGGGTGTCTGCTTTAGTGGCCTCTGTTGGTGTGCTGTGTTTGTGATTTCTGCCTCTGGGAATGTATTTCTGTGTTTATGTGTTTGGTTTGCAGTTGTGATAGGTCTATGTGGGTATGTGTTTGTGGTGTGTGTGGTTACCTTCTCCTACTGACTTGTTTTGGGTGTACTGAGTTGGGGGGAGCTCTGCCTCTGGTTTGGATGGATGGTTGCATCTCTCACATATATTTGTATTTCTTGGGTGGAGTTGGGGGTTGTCTGTGTACTTGGGGCAGGTGTAACATTGCCTCAGGATTCACAGATTCTACTTGTTGTGGCTGGCCTTACTGGATTGCATGTGTAGACAGATTATATTGCCATACTACTGATCAGTAATTACTTCATTGTTCATGTTTGCTCTATCATGTAGTAGCTTCCTCATTCTCTTGCATATTTTGGTTATGGCTGGTGTCCACCATGCCAGATTTAGGCACTGTGTCTTGTTTTAATTTGGGACTGCATAATCCAAGCATTCCTGGCAGTGTTCATGGAATGGCTGTATTACAGGTTCTGAGGTGTGGCCCATATTTTGCACCTGCACGGGACCTTTAATGGATTCCACATCAGTTTGGAGGTGTGCAAATAATGCTTAGCACATGTTTTCCACTGTGATTTTCCGGACAGGGACTGTGGTCAGGATTTGTATATCCAGTGTGATTACTATATGGTCTGGTTTTACCAGTGAGCAATACACTTCTCATCTTGACATCCCGTACCCATGTTGCTGATTATCACATCCAGTATGCTTGCCCCTCTTGTGGGGTGGTACGTTGTTCCTGGGCCTTTTGGTTTGTGGATTCGATGAACTTTTGTCCTACACTGTTGCAGCTGGTATAATGCTCCCAGTCTATGTCTGGGTATTTGCAGTCGCCCAATATAATGTGGTTTGGAGGACTTGATATATTCATGTATTCCAGCATGGGCCAGATGCAGTTCCTGGTGTTGGGCCAGTAGTCTGTAGCAGGCTATACACTGGGGGGCAGTTTTAGCCACTGTTACTTGAGCATGGCTAGTCCATGCTGCTTTTTGTGGTGGTACCAACATGGGGGTGTGGTTATCCTTGACAATTCTTGCTAGTCACCCTCCTGTTGTAGCTTGTTCCAAGTTTTGAGGATGTACAGCACAGTATGAGGTGTAACCTGGTAGTGTTAGGGTGCTGTTGTGAGCCTTGACTCAGATTTCTGTTACAGCACAGTTATCAACATTCTCCATACTGGGTGGGCTTAGACTGCATGCATCTTGCTGTTTGAACTTATCCCTTATCTTATTCTTATCCCTTCTGGTACCTATGGAGATAGGTTTGTGTTTTGAACTTTACCTATTCAGGGCACACTGTGCGTGACAACAGCCTTTGCCAGTATCCATACGGCCTGCACTGATAGGTGCACGCCAGTCCTAGCAGGTGGTGCATCATGTCATGCTCAGCATGTCATCCCAGACTGGCACATAGTGGTCCCCTTTGCCTAACTGCATTACTTCAGCAATTGTTGCACTTCATCATCTCGTTGTCATGTTGTGGCATGCTGCTTGTTGAGGGTAGGATGTTAGTCGGGGTCCTCAGGTGTGCATATGGTACTTGGTGTTACATTACTTAACACATAGCATTCATGCCTCAGGTGGTGCTGCAGGGCTGCCTCTGTCGGATGCACATATTACACTTCCCTGTACATGTTTGTGAGCAGGTTGTGTCACGTTAGGCATCCCTGTTACTATATGAGTGAGTCAGAGAGGGGTATCATTCCCAAGGTTCCTACTGAGCCAATGTATGTGCTATGCGTTGCCTCTTTGCCAAGGCCAGGGCATACTGGGCATGCCTCCTTCTGCCTACTGGGGCAGGCTCAGGTTGTTCCTCCTCCGAGTCACGCTGTGCCTGTGGTGGCCTTGGCGATGGTGGGGGGCTGTTTGGCCCAGCCCTATGCTGGTCCTGCTGCAGCTGTTTTCGCAAGATCATATTATGTAGCATAGCACATACCATGACAATTTGGGTACATGTAGTTGGTGTGTACTGCAAGGCTCCACCAGATGTGTCCAGACACCGGAACCGTGACTTGAGCAGCCCAAACACACGCTCTATTACATTACGTGTTTGTGCGTGTGCCTCATTATGGCGTTCCTGTTCAGGTGTGTGTGCGTTTCTGATGGGTGTCATCAGCCACGGCTCCAGTGCATATCCTGCATCCCCCACTAGGTGTCCGTGCGGGATGTCCCCATTGGCAAATGTCTGGTACAGCTGCGTCAAATGCCAGATGTGGGAATCGTGGTAGCTCCCAGGACAGCCAGCACACACATTCATTATTATGCCCTGGGCATCACACACGACCTGGCAGTTGATGGAGGGGAAGCCCTTGCGGTTGATGTATGCCCTACCCGCTCACCGGCAGGTGCTTTGATGCGTATGCGTGCAGTCTATTGCACCCACTACCTCAGGTATTCCGCTATTTGCTGGAAGAGACGCATGTTGCTGGCCAATACCTCACGGGCATTGGGGAAGTATACATGATCACCGACATGTGCTGACATGGCATCCAGGAACTGGTGCAGTACCCTGGAAGCTGATGCCTGTGATATCCCCATCATATCGCCAGTTGGTCTCTGGAAGGTACCTGTTGCTAGTATTCTTAGGCCAACACATACCTTGGTTTCCACTGGGATGGGTTCCCCTCTGTTGGCTCTGTGTGTGAGGCGTGGCCTGCACAGCTCCACTATTTGCTGCAGGAGGTCTCTGTCCACTCTATAGCGCTCTACTATCTCCAGCTCATGTAACCCGTGGTAGGTGACCCTGGGCCTGTACACTCTTCTCCGTCTCCTCACTGCGGGTTGTCTGGTACCATCTGCATTGTCACCACCCTCAGCAAGTCGCCTATGTCTCATTATGACAGCTATGGCAGCCCCTAACATTTCTGCTCTGAGTTCAGCTTTTTCAGTTTTCACTTCTGATAACTTAACTCCTGTCTTGCAGTGTCTCTTGAGAGAAACATTCTGCACTGCTGTTTGCAGAGTTTTAAGTGCTGGGCTGGCCTAGTATTCTGCCTGTGTAATTGCCTGCATCTAATTGTTTTCACCTGCTAGCTCCAGCAGTATTCCCTGCTAACTTCCTAGTACATCTGTTGCTTCCTTTTTCCTCTCTGTTTCCTCAGGGTGGAGCCGTGCAAACCAGCAGAAACACGCTCACAGTGGCTTACACGCGCACACATACTTACACAGTTTTGGATCTGCTTATTCGGATTAATACAGCGTGCCACGCACACGGTGTTAAACATCTCCCAACATGCTCCCACATGCTTAGTCTGCCTTACACGCGCACACTGTCTTACAGCGCACACCGCCTTACTCGTGCTTCATGGCGCGCACACGCGCATACCGTCCAGCAAGAAACTTTGGTGTAGGCAACAGTGTACACCTTCCATTTCTTGACTTTCTCATGTTTACTTAGTGGCACACCTCCTTCCTTGATATCTGTCTGACATCTGTCATGTAACTCTACCCTCCAATGAACTCCATCCCTTTCTACCATTCCCCCCTGTGATGTCACCTATCTCCTACTCTGTTCCTCCCCCGTATGTAACTCTTACACTACTCAGAATGTGCTCATTTGCTATGTGACAGTGGAATTCAGTATCCTTACACTCATTTGCATCAGATTGCCTACTAATGCTTAGTTACATCTCTTAGACTTAGCTTCCCCCCTTGACAACCACTACACGGTGGCCATGTTGGTTTTGCTCTGCTGGTCCCTCCATTGACATTCCATGTATTGCATAAAACCTACATTTGTAGGTTTAAAACCTTCGTTTTTATGTTCTATGCGCAGCCTGTTTGCGGGGCTGCGCTGGGTTTACACATCGGCACATATATATATATATTTTTAATATTTTGCATGGGGTTACCTTGCCAATGGCCACATATTTGGCCATTGGCACGCTGCCTATAACATGTGCACCCTTTATTTGGAGCTGACATGGCTTCATTGCCGTGTTTGCAGAAACGTACTCAGTTGTCAACTGAGTACATTTCTGCAGCTAACACGGCTCTTACACGGGCTGTTCTTGGCTTCCTGGATCGCTAATCAGCCTCATTTGCATGCTATTCGGCTGCAAGTCGGCTGATTAGCTTAGCCACGCCCACTCCGTGTAAGAGCCGTTTTAGCCTGACTCTTACACGGACTTTGGGCTGTTCCTGGATCGCGAAGGCTGCATGGAGTCTTACACTACTCTTAGACTCCGTGCAAGCCTTCGTGAATCCGGCCCTATATGTGCACCAAGGCTAAATTGCATAATAATTTATTAAGAGAATAATCAGTAGCATATAATGTTTGGTTAATTAAATATTGGGAAGAAAGTTTCTATGACATCAGGCTAGTCTCACAGGAGTCACAGGGTAGTGAGGAAAATGAAGGGGAGACATCGAATACCATCATGGAAGTATCGAATAAAGAAAACTATAAAGCAATTAAGACAAGAAGTGTCACTGTTAGAAGATTATAGAAAAGGGAATAGATCAACAAAAATACTAAGAAAGATAGACATGATAAAAGCAATGCGCAGTATTAGAACAGACCAGAATCTATAATGCACTATTGCAAATAACAAACTAAAAATTTCAGCACAGGCAGAAAAATTTAGAAGATACACAGATAAATATAAGGGAAAAGTACAAAATAATCAATTTACTGATGACCCCAAAAAGTTTTATAGAGAACTGGGAAATAAGGTAAAAGGAATTGAAAGACCGCCAAAAAAAGAGGAAGTAGATACATTTTGGAGAAGTATCTATGACGATCCTGCGGAACATGACAAAGATGCTAAATTGATAGAAGAAGTAAAAGAAAGAATAAGAAGTTTAAAGGTACAGGATATGACATGGGATGAAATAGCAGCCAGAGAGATTGAAACAGAGTTAAGAAAAGCTTCAAACTGGAAAACCCCAGGCCCAGATGCAGTACCTAACTTTTGGTAAAAAGTATTAAAATCTTTGCACGAGGATTTAGCCATGTGTAAGAACTATTTATATGTGCACCCTGAACAGACACCACACTGGCTAACAACAGGCAATACAATGCTCTTACTTAAGAGTGAACCTGCAAGCTACCCTAAAAATTATAGACCAATAACTTGCCTTCCGGCGACGTATAAACTATACACAGGAATTGACGCTGACAGAGTTTATAATCATTTAGAAGAAAACTCAATTATGGCAGTAGAACAAACGAAATTGAAGTAATGGATTACCTGAGAAGTAAAGGATTCAGTGTAGAAAATCTAATTCAGAAAGCACCCCAACAGGATACAACAATGGACATCCAAATTAAGGGGAAACCAGTGGAATGGGAAACAATTGGTCAGATGCCATATGAAGATATTTTGAAGCCTTCCTCAGAAAACCAGTATAAACATTCACTTGAAGCTGGACAGCAAGGGAAGGAACAGGAAACTGTGGAAACTCTGACACAGTCAATGTTGAGGAGTGATAGGCCAATGAGTTCCCACATGATGGAGCAATAGATGGCACAGGATGAAATTGAAGAGAATGTGCCACAGGAAGATGTTCTAGAGCTTTCTATAGAATGCCCGCAAGAAATGGAAAACAAAAAATGTTGCCTCAGTTTAGAAGAAAATGAGCTAAGAGAAGAGTTGCTTGATTTAATAGAGATAGATAGACATACTAAGATCAATAAAAGCAATAGACTACAGAAAGTCAATAAAACCCAAAAAGTCAGAAGTTTGATAAAACAAATGAACACAGTAATTAGGACTGTCCATAGAGAGCCATAAGATATAACAGAAGTAAACAGGATATATTACTGAGCTGCTAAATTAATAACTGATAAAATTCTACCACAAGAACACAGGGTAGTGAGGGAAAGGAAGGGGAGAAATCAAATACCATCATGGAAGTATCGAATAGAGAAAACTATAAAGCAATTAACATAAAAAGTGTCACTGTTAGAAGAGGGAACAGATCAACAAAAATATGTAGAAAAACAGATGTGATTAAAGCAATGCACAGTATTAGAACAGATCAGGATCTATCATGAACTATCAAAAATAAACTATAAATCTCAGCACAGGCAGAAAACCTTAGAAGATATGCAGGAAAATATAAAGGAAAAGTACAAAATAAGCAGTTTATTGATATGGGCCTCCTCAAAATTGATTACATGTATAGATCTGCAATTGTAGGACCGCATATGTATCTGCTGACATCACAAGACCCAAATGTAGTAAAAGTTTTAAAATATGAGGAGAATAAATCTAAGATGACTTCTCTAATTAGTTTAGCAGGAGCATATTGGTGTCAAGTGGGAATGAAAATCAAACCAGAAATATGTAAAAATCAGGCAGCAATTGAATGTGCCAAAAAAAACAAAACAAAAGAAAGAATATAACGTGAAGGATCACATAAAAAGGTAAGAAAAGTGGAAAATGCATAAATTTAGTTGCAAGGAAAGAAAACTCTTGGAACAACCTCATGCTGATCAAGATCATGGTTAAGGAGAGAGACAAAAGGTTAATATTGGCGGCCCAAGATAGTGGACTGCATATACATTGGTTTACAACGTCCATTAAACATGTGGGAGAAACAAATGTAGGCTTTGTAAAACAGAATTGAAAACAGTTGCACATCTTGTTGCTGGTTGTGATACACTAATGGCAGAAAGACTGGTTACTTAAAGGCATAATAATATGGCAAGAGTGCTGCGTTAGGCACTGTGCAAACATTATAATATTGAAGTAGCTGAGAGACATTGGAAACATGAGACATAAAGCATTATAGTAAATGCTAAAGTTTATATCACATGGGATCACCCATTACCAATAATTCAAAAAAAATGGATGCAAGAAAAACAGATATAGTAGTCCAAGAAAAGAGGACAAAACTAGCATTGATCATTGCTACACCCAGCGACTACTGTGTCTTATGTAAAGAGCCAAAGAGAGACACAGAGTCATAAAATAATAGGATTACAAAACTGCTAATGACTTTATTTTATTTAAAGACACATCAGAACATACAGATAAGGGTGTGCTGGATGAACACTTAGTGACAAGATTAAGTCAGATTATAACAGAAACAATTTGTCTTTTCCATGTTTAGAGAAATAGCATCTATGGGTCCTGATTTGATACCAGCAAAGCAGTGACTGGCAATGAAGTATATGACTGTAACCAAATTGACTTCTATATTTAATAACCTAGAAGAGTAGGGGAATGTTCCAGAATATTGGTGATTGTCATGTGTTATCCCTGGTTATAAGAAAGGTGAGAGAGATCAACTTCAAAATTATAGGCCTATTAGTCTGACATCTATACTTGGAAAATGTTCAGCTTCACTGAGAATGTCACTATTCCCATAGATATAGATTTGAGTGCTGTAATTATCTTTTTGGATTTGGCTAAGGCTTTTGATAGCTTGCCTTGCAAAGTAATTATGAAATGTTCAACTTCAAAATTAACAAATACATTATAAGGTGGATTGGGAGTTGGTTGTCAGGTTGAAGACAGTGTGTAACGATCCAGAATACTTGAGCTGAATGCTTACCTGTAAATGTTGGTGTTGCTCAAGAGTAAGTTCTTGTTCCTATTTTGTTTAACTATGTTCTCTCTACCTTTCTTAAGAATAATCAATCTTGGGTGTACGAATATGCAGATGATTGTAAAATAGGATTTCTATTGCAAAACTCTACTGACACAGTTGAGTTAAATCAGTACTTACAGGTTCTGAGCTGTTGGTGAGAGAATCAGGTTTGCCGTTTAGCACTGACGAGTGCTAAATTACATACTTTTCAAATAAAAGTATCACTCTTTCCATATATTTAATGCCTTTTCAGTTAGGTAAAGTTAAGGAGTATAAAAACTTCTGAATATGAAAAACTTAGGAATCTGAATAACATCATCAAAAAATAAGATCAAGAGCAATTAAATATATGGGCTATTTGTTGTATAACTTGTCTACAAGGGATGAGAATATACTCATTTTAGTGTACAAGACTTACAATAGACCTGTTATTCAGTACAGTAACTCCTTTTGTGTATACTCAAAAGGTTCTTATTGTATTATCGACAGCTGAGGTGGTCGAATGCTTTGGGAAAGAATTCACATGGCTGTTACCGGGGATTTGCCCTTTCCCCAATGTAGAGCGATCTTGGAGTTGGTATATTTTGTTAGAGGGTGTGGGGGGGGTGAAACCCCCATTTATGTTTGGATGTGTTTGTTTCATTTTTTTACAGATGGTCACGCAAATTCTTTCCTGAGGAAAGAATTTGATTATGTGGCCATTCGCTATTGTAAGCGTTCGACACTTAGGTGTCAATGTTTTAGAATTCGACAACCTAAGCTGTCAATGATATGATATAGATGCTACTCAAAATTTCAGTTAAAAAAGTTAGAGGATGTTCAATAAATTACTAGAAGAATTATGAATAAGAAAACTATTGAGTATGGTTCCAGATTTAAGATGTTACATTTTTTTAGCTTTTGTTATACATATGTTTATACCAAATTGATATTGTTGTATAAGATTTTTATGACCCTGTTTTGCAGGTAATATATAATATAGAGATTAATAAATATATCATAACTCATAAGCATAACAATATGAAGTTGTTGTAAGGTCTGGCAATTGTACAGTAAGAGCTCAGTACATCACTGTTAAACCTACCAAATTATAGAACAATATTCCAATCAATGTTAAACAGCCAAAGAGTACTGATACTTTTAAGAGGAATTTGGACATTTGGGTAGGTGAGAAAATATATGAACCGCAGTTGGAGGAGTCAGTATTCTTTGATGGCCAGTCATCTTAAACACTGTTTGCGTACTTATGAACTTATGCACTACATTGGTTTGCAGGATAGATTAAAGCTGTTTGTAACCACAGCAAGGAGCACATTAAGGAGGCCAGGAAATGCAACAATGACTTTATAATAAGAAGGCTCAACATAGGGGATATAACTGAGAAAATCAGGTACTAATGCTTGTGCCCTCTATAGAAACAAACATAGCCAAATGACAGGTGAGAATTTGAATTACAGAAACAATACATGCATATAAGTATAATGTTAGACATCCAGAAAAGAGAAATATATGTCAAATGTATCACATTAATATGCTGAAACCATATGAGGAAGTAAAGAAATTTGTTGAGAACTTTGCAAGATGATGTTCCTACAGCAATTCTCTATTTAAAATACAGCTACAACAATCTTATGAACAGTGCAAAAGCACAATGTGAGAACATTTTGTTAATAAATAAAGAGCATTCCCATAAATACCTGGGAGAACTAAACTAACAGAAATTAATACAGAGCAACACCTGGGGTAAACATTACCTTATAAAGTACCAGAGTCACAGAAACCATTAGTAAAGGAAGAAGTTAAAATGCTCAAACTAGGCATAATAGAATAATTAAAAATCACTGGATCAGCTGAATAGTGCTAGCCCTTAAGCCTGATGTAAGCATCAGATTCTTCAATGACTTCAGAAAACTGAATACCATTTCAAAGTTTGTTGGCTAGTTCTTTTTCAGAACTGATGTGTTAATATTGAACTTAGTCAAAGCCAGATGCTTGACAACACTGAACTTGATGAATAGATTCTGGCAGATGTCACTTACTACCGCAATAAGTTTTGTAACCCCTGCTGGTCTTCTTCAGTACATGATGTAACAATATGACCAATATAGAGCCTTCTGTAAGGAGACAGTGAGGAGTAGTTAGTTAAGTAGGTGAAGTGAATTTAGAGCTGAATTTATCATTCAAAGAATTACTATAAAGATCAACCAGCTTCTTGCTTTTATAGGATCATAGGAAATACAAGGCCACTGAGCCTATTGACCATTTACTCCTTGCCAGAAAGCCACACTTATTTGTGAATACCTAACAAATCATCTAGTTCCATTTTGAAGGAAGATAGTATATCATATTACTTAATTTACTGTGATAATTTATTTAAGAGGCGGGGAAAGTGCTGTGCAATTAATCTATCTCTATCTATCTCTCCATTTTGTTTTCTTTATTTGCTAAAGTTTCAAGTTGTATGATAGCTTATTTTATTTGTATTTATTTTTTATTTACTCTTTGTTGATAAAGTCAGTTCCAATACACAAGTGTTCTCTTTACAGTGAGACCCAAGGGGGTATTCATACTGCCTAAGGGAAATTTAGCCAGTGCCCCACCTTCTCCTACACTTTCAACTTGCTGTTTTGCATCACAACTATTAGGTGGGACCAGAGGGTTGCTGACTTGGTTGTTAGAAATTCAACAAGGAGAGAGATGGAGCAGTGTATGTTTTGGAAGAAGAAGATCAAGAGCTAACTGAAACTACTAAAACTAAATAAATAATTGTATGAGAATTAGAAGGAGATGAATTATCATCGCAAGGTTCGATGAATTTAGTGCAACTAAGAGGACCGGAAATGAAGCAGAAGTAATCTGGAGTGAAGTAGCTGATTGCATTATAGAAACAGAAGAAGTGACAGTTTCAACCGGAAAAACAATGGATTTTAAAGGAGCAGAGAACACTGTTGGGTGCTTAGTTAGTGGAGTAACTAGTTTTAGGGGCACATATCAGCAACAGGTGAAAAAAATCTTATGTTGATGTAAAAGTGGGAAGATGTGATAACAGAAAGAAATATAGACTAAAAGTGAGCAACTTGGAACTAAGAAGCCTGTGGTAAGAACTGAAACAAAGCCTGACTTTTGTTTAAATAGACACATTTTGGACGATATAATTTTGCCTTTAGGATTTAGTATAAAAGACATAAGAGTAATAATACATTTGAGCACTGAGGACTTCTGTGAATTGGCTTCTGAAATATTTAGTTATTAGAAAAATTCATGTCTGAGACAGGAAAAAACAGGGACCAAACTATGAGGACCGCATATTTCTTTGGATGGATATCATCATCATAAAATATAAATGAATGATTAACAGACAGACCTTACATACATGCATGCTTATATCTCAACAGTTTACTACAAAATGGCAGTCAGGCTCACATGTGCTCAGTATTTATAAATGTGTGCCAGCCCTTGGATAGCTTCTTAAAGATGCACACACACACACACGTTGATCTATACTCTCCCTCTTAAAAAGATTGCCCTTAGTAAAAACAAGTTTATAGTTAGACATACATTATTGTAGACATTAGAAACAAATAAAATGTTCATGTTCAAGTTGCCGTGTATCTGTTAACATGGTATGGAGATGCGACCAGATCTCGTAACATAACAATCTGGACTAAATTTAGTAACAGGGACAGTCTTCAGTGAACAACTTGTATCAGGAACTTCTGGATTTATCACAGGAATGGGAATACTCTCTGGAACTTCCTCTGGAATTGGAACATTGGACAACTCAATCTGAGATAAGAGTCTTTCTCACAGGCTATAAGCTGTGGTATAGGCTTGGACACCAGTCTCAAATGTTTCTTGGCTCTGGTCAATCTTGAACCAATTGGAGTAAGTGTCTACTAACACCAAATAATATTGACCATTCCATTCGAAAATGTTGGTAGTGACTGTCGACCAAGGTAGTTCAGGATTCTGGTTTAGCTGAAGTGGTTCCTTCTGTTGATGTGGCTTAGTACTATTACACACAAACAAGATAAAAGTACTCAGCCTGTACAACAATATGACAGTTTTCCCCCCTCTCCTGCATAGATAGCAGGTGCATACACAAATAAACGCTGCCTTTCAATGGCTTCTGACCCAGATAAAGTAAGCAGAACAAAGTCTTTGAAATGCTTTACTTTACAAAATATGCTCTGCAATGGCTATATTTTGTGAAATAACTTTACTGCAATACTGCACAAACATGTGAACACTTTATACATTTCTGATAAATAAGATATCTTTAATTAATATGAAAACTATGTGCTTAGTAAAAATGCAGTCATTCCCTTTCCTTTTATTCGTTTTATGCAAATCGGACTTTATTTCAAATATTTTCCATAGTAATTTGAATATTTTTATTAATATCAGACATATCGGTTTATTTAAATATTGTTTAGAGCATTCTGTATGCCTTGTTTCATATTTTGTGAATAAGAAATAGTTCTGAGCAAGTTTTAATATCTGAAATTCGTTTCTGTCCTGTTTTGTGAATTGTACATGCAGTAGGGATGGTCCACTCCTCTATATTTCTCAAATGCCAGCCAGGTGCTTCTCAGACTTAAGTGGAAGAAACTGAAGCTCTTTCTGGCAACAAATAATTTTCGCTATTCTTCTTCTAACATCATGTCCCTTTAGACATGCCACTTCTGATACCGTGTTGCTCTTCCCTCTCTAACACAGAGGACAAGCACGTGGGGTATTTTGTTTAGATGCTTTAATACATAGAAACATATCAGGATGGATAGATCATCATAAAATATAAACAAACAGATTAACAGACAGACCTTACATACATACATGCTTGTATCTCAACAGCTTACTACAAAATGGCAGTCAGGCTTGCACATGCTCAGTATTTCTACACTTGTGCAAGCCTATTGATAGCTTTTTAAAGATACATACACACATCGATCTACAAAATGCATGCACAATTCAAAACTGCTGACGCTGACATTGTTAAATTTAAGTTTTTCTTTTTTTTTTCTAATTGGAGGAAGGGTATGCATGAGGAAAAGAAAAATAAAGATTGGGAAAAAAGAAGCAAAGAAAGGAAGGGATGATGTAAAGATATTAAGTGTAAATATTAATAGTACCAGAAATGGTAACAGGGTAACTGAACTATCTAAGAATGTGAATCTAGAAATTATATTTTCATTAGATACTAGAATGTATTAAAACGAGAAAATGGGTAGAATGGAGACCTTGTGCCAAAACAAGATTAAATAGTCTGTAGGAAATAAATTTTCAGGTATATAGATTTTGATAAGAAATGAAGAAATTAATATGTTAGATATTACAATTTTAATACCATGTAGGATGATAATGTGTTATGTAAGAAAAGGAAAATGACGTGCAAGATTATTTGCAATTTATGCTTTCAGAAATATGAAAGGAAAAATATGTTTGACATCTTAAAATATATTTTGGTTAATATATTTATTATTATGATAGCAGCATTTAACTGTAATTTAAGGAAGAAGAAGGGGAAAGTAACACGACGTGTAAATGCACCGAAAAAAAATTATAAAATGTGGAGGACTATAGGTAGGAAAAAAGAGAAGAGCCTTATCCAAAAGGGATATTTAAGACAGACATCAATTACGTGACATAGTCTAATGGAATTGACGAAATAGAAGAAGGTGTGGAAATTGCTGAGTTTTCTGATCTGAGTTGTGTGGACAAGAACAGGTGAGAATAAAGAGATAATATAATTAGGAAAATTAATGAAAAGGTTAACTGGTGAAGAAAGTAAGACAAAAGAAGTTATGCTGGAAAGTAAGAAATTATAGGAAGATCATGTTACAATAAGGGAATTTTATGAAAATTGGACTGTGGTGGACTGTGTTTAAAGAAAGGTATGAGAATATTATTAATGGTCGAAAACAGAATGAAAAATAAAAATGAACAGGAATATAAATAAATAATGGAAGAGCATCAAGTGGAAATTGAGAAAAGATCAATATACAATATATAATAAGAGAAAAAGAAAGAAGGATATATGACAAAAAACAGAGAGAAAATTAAAAATATGTTATTTAGGCAAAGGTTTTAATAAAAGGAAAGAAACAGGAGGCATCATCTTATTTAGGAAAGCAGCTGAGAATAAAAGAGGAAAGAATAAACGCATGATGAAAATGGTGCATAAGATACAAATAAGAATGAATAATGGAAGTAGTGGAAAGATTTGTAAATAATATGCATGAAAAGAGCTGGGAAGCAGGAATGTTGTGTTAAATATCTGAAGATACTAAGCAGAATTATTGTGGAAGAAATGTAAGAAGTAATAAAAGTTTGTTTTTTAGAAAATATTAAATGAATGTTTAGATAAAAGGATAGTTCATAGGTTCATAGATTGGTACTAGGTTATCGGCCTAGGGCGTATACAAGCCTAGCCAAACAATTCCTTGGATATTTCTTCCCACAATATTTACTTCCCTGGACCCCTGTCCAGCAGGGTGACTGACATGATCCCCAGGGTGAATTTCCTATCTCCCATCCAATCATCAAGGTTCCTTTTGAAGAGGGCCAAGGGGGCACTCTAATTGACATGTATGGGCAGTCTATTCCAGAGTATAGGGAGTCTCTGGGTCAGGAACTTATCCCTCCAGCATGTTTTGTTCATTGTAATGACAAGCTTTAGATCCCTGGAACATGTGGCTCTGAGGGTTTGGGATTTCTTTAAGTGGAGCATGTCCAACAGCTCAGGGTTTGACATGGCCTTGTATGTTAAGCAGAGATCGCCTCTGAGTAGACGATATACCACAGAGCATAGCTGGAGTTTTTTTTAGACGGTCAGCATAGGGCATCTGCTTTAGGCCTGTGATTCTTTTAGTGAGGTATTTCTGCAGCCTTTCCAGCTGTTGCAGATATCTTGTGAAGTACATACCAAATGGGGCATTATACTCTATAATGGGTCTAATGAGGGGTGAGTACTGTGGGACAATGACCTCCTTTTTTTTGTACAAAAAGCCCTTAGTGATGAGGTGTGCCAAATAGAAGGATTTCCTGACTGTTGTGGCGACATGGTTATTGAAGGTGAGACCACTGTCCACCTGTGTCCCTAAGTCTCTCATCACACTTTCGTTGTTTAGTGTACTCTCACCTATGTGTTAATTCAAGGGTATATGTTTTTTTCCCAAAGGGGATAACTATATATTTCTTGGCATTAAGCTTGACCCCATGGCTCTGGCACCAAGCATCTATTTCTATAAGGCCCTTTTGTAGAATATCCACATAATTTGGGGATTCAATAATGGCTCCAAGTTTGCAGTCATCTGCGAACTTTGTTAGCCAGAGTCCCTTAGTGTTGGTCTGTACTTCAGAGAAGTAGATGCCAAACAAGAGTGGTCCCAAGACTGCACCCTGAGGTATTCCACTTGTAACTTGTCTGGAGCTGGATTTGGAGTTTGCTACTTTTAAAGTCTGGGTTGTCAGTAAGCCATTTGGCAACCCATCGAGTGATGTAAGGATTTATGCCCACCTTAGTAAGTTTATCTATGATTCCAGAGTGGGGGATGGTGTCAAAGGCCTTGGCGAGATCCAGATAGGCTGCGTGGACCACCTTATCCTTGTCCACATCTCTGGAGACTGATTCAAAGAAGTCAATCAGGTTCAGGAGACAAGATCGGCCCTTCACGAACCCAAACTGGGTGGGGTCCAGTGTTTGAAGGTTGCCATTGTCTTTGTTTATATCCTTGTCCACATCTCTGGAGACTGATTCGAAGAAGTCAATCAGGTTCAGGAGACAAGATCGGCCCTTCACGAACCCAAACTGGGTGGGGTCCAGTGTTTGAAGGTTGCCATTGTCTTTGTTTATAAGTTCCATGATAAAGCATTCCATGAACTTTCAGATCAGGCTCATCAGACTGATAGGACAGTCATCAGACTGATGGGACAGTAGTTCCCGGGATCCAAGGTAGATCCCTCCTTGTGGAGTGGGATAACTGTAGCTGTATGCTACTCAGTGGGCACGATGCCTGAGGTGAGGCTATGATTAAACATGACACTTAAGTGAGGTGCCAGTTCATTTTGTAGTTCATGTAGTACACAGCCCGGGATGTCATCTGGTCCCATGGATGCTGTATTCTTAGCTTTGGAGGGCATGGTTTCTACCAGTGTGACCATGATTACTGGAATTTGACAATCTTTTGGTATTGAGATGGGCCCTTTAGGGGGTGAGAGGGGTGAAGCTGGCACTAAATTGATCTGCCAGGATATTGGCAATATCCTTGGGATCAGTATATTTAATGCCATTCTGTTGTAGCTCAGAGCAGATCTGAGCATTGCCATTTAGATTCTTGACATAACTATAGAATGCCTTGTGGTTGTCTTTGAAATCTTTGGCAATTTTATTTTCGTAACTAGCTTTGGAGGATTTTTATGAGGGATCTCAGCTTCTTACTGAGGCTGGTAAGGGAGTTTTTTGCATCTTGGGATTTTCCTCTTTTCTGCAACAGTTTCTTCCTTCTGTTGTATAGTTTGTTTATGGCAGGGAACCACCAGATCGGCTTCCTTTTTTGTTTGGGATGGCACGATTTATGCACGAGCAGATGTGCTCATACAGTGGCATTGTGTAGGATTCAGCAGTCAAACTTTCAGCTCCCAACTGCATGGGTGCCATGAAGTTTGTCACTTCTGACTTAAGTATCATGAAGTTGGCTTTGGAGAAGTTTTTTACAGAGGTTTCCTTACTGGGGGTGGGGGTGGGATGTGGATGTCAAGGGTGAATTGCTTATGGTCAGACCTGACCAATGAGGGGGGTGACCACTGGTGTGGAGCATCTATCTCCCATGTTGGTAATGACCAGGTCTAGGATATTGGAGCCCCTGGTGGGACAATGTATTAGTTGATCCAGGGCATTGGAATTTATGAATTCCAAGAACCGATGGGAAAAGGTTTTGGTACCCGAGTAGTTTTCCCAGTTAATGGCAGGGTAGTTGAAATCACCCAGTATTAGGGTGATTGGTTGTATCTTAATATTTTCCAGTATGTTTAGAAAGGTGTAGTGAGAATCTTGGGGTATGGTGGGGGATCTGCAGCAAGCTACAATTTGGACTGCAGTCTTACCAAGTGTTAGTTGCACCTGGAGAATTTCAACTGCATTGTGTTAGGCAACTAGCCTGGGGGTGTGAATATCCTTGGTGAATATGGACACTCCTCCACATTTAGTGTTTTGGTCTTCATTTGGTGACCGAAAAGTGTGGTAAGAGTTGTAGCCTGGTATTGCAGGGGTGCTCTCTGGAGTCTTGAACCAGGTCTCGGTTACAGCACAGATATCGATGTTCTCCATTTTTTGGAGTGCCTTGAGAGAGTGCATTTTGAGGTTTAGACTTCTAGCAATGAGTAGCATTTCCTTCAGGTTTTGCATGCTTGTATCTGTTACGGTGGTAAAAGAAATATTTAGTGAGGTGATAAAATTTATATGGAAGAAAAGATGAAAGTGAAGATATAGGAAAATGGAGACCCATAACTTTAGGGAATACTGATTATGAAATATTTATGAGAACAATGCAAAAAGGATGAACATATAGGTTCATACGTTTATAGGTAGGTACTAGGCTATTGGCCCTAGGGTGTTTATAAGCCTAGCCAAACAGTACCCTGGCTTTTGCCACCCAAGAAAATTATTTTCCTGTGCCCCTGTCAAGCAGAGCCACAGAAGTGAACCCCGGGGTGAATTTCCTATCTCCCATCCAATCATCAAGATTGTTCTTGAAGAGCGCTAATGAGGAGCTTTGTTTGATATAGATAGGTAGTTTGTTCCACAGTATGGGAAGTCTCTGAGACAGGAATCTATCCCTCCAGCATGTTCTGTTTATTGTGGCGACAAGGTTTAGGTCCCTAGAGCGTGTAGCTCAGAGGGATTGGGATTTCTTTACACGGAGCATGTCCAACAGCTCTGGGTTTGACATAGCTTTGTATGTTAGGCAGAGATCACCTCTGAGTAGGCGATATGCAACGGAGTAAAGCTGCAGTTTTTTTAGACGGTCTGCGTAGGGCATCTGTTTGAGGCCAGTAATCCTCTTTGTGAGGTATTTCTGTGGCTTTCCCAGTTGTTGTAGATGTCTTGTGAGGTTCATACCAAAAGGGGCATTGTACTCTATAATGGGTCTAATGAGTGATGAGTAGAGGGGAACAATGACCTCTTTTTTCCCGGATGAGAAACCTTTTGTGATGAGATGTGCCACGTAGGATTTCCTGACTACTGTGGCAATGTGATTATCAAAGGAGAGACTACCGTCCACCTGTGTCCCAAGGTCTCTTATCACACTTTCGGTGTTAAGTAGACTACCACCTATGTGGTAGTTCATGGGTACAGAGTTTTTACCAAAAGGGATGACAATGCACTTTTTGGCATTGAGCTTGAGGCCATGGCTTTGACACCAGGCATCTGTCTCAGTGAGGCCCTTTTGTAGGATGTCCACATCGTTAGGAGATTTGATTATGGCTCCTAGTTTGCAGTCATCTGTGAACTTTGTTAGCCAAAGACCTTCTATGTTAGCCTGTACTTCACAGAAGTTGATGGTCTGAAGTTGGATTTAGAGTCTGCTACTTTCACAGGGTGGGTTCGGTCAGTGAGCCAGTTGGCAACCCGTCTTGTGACAGAGGGATTTATACCTAGTTTAGTGAGTTTGTCTATAATTCCAGAGTGGGGGATGGTGTCAAAAGCCTTGGCGAGATCTAGATAGGCTGTGTGTACCACCTTACCCTCATCTACAGCTTTGGTGACCGCTTCAAAGAAGTCTATCAGGTTTAGGAGACATGATCTGCCTTTTACAAACCCGAACTGGGTAAGGTCCAGAGTTTGGAGATTACCAATGTCATTGTTTATACGTTCCATGATGATATGCTCCATAGCCTTGCAAACCAGGCTCATCAGGCTAATGGGGCAGTAGTTCCTGGGGTCCGTGGTGGCTCCCCCTTTGTGGAGTGGGATTACCGTTGCTGTGCACCATTCAGTTGGCACAAAGCCTGAGGTGAGGCTATGATTGAACATGGTACTTAGGTGGGGTGCCAGTTCGTTCTGTAGTTCATGTAGAACACAGCCTGGGATGTTGTCATGTCCCATGAATGCTGTGTCCTTGGCTTTGGAGAGTATGTTTTTTACCTGTGCAGCCGTGATTACAGGTACTTTGCATTCTTCCGGTATAGAGATGGGCCCTTTATCGGATGAGAGAGGGGTAACGTTAGCACTGAACCTATCTGCCAGGATATTGGCAATATCAGTTGGTTCTGTATATTTAGTGCCATTGTGTTGTAACTCAGAGCAGATCTGAGTGTTGCCATTGAGATTCTTGACATAGCTATAGAATGCTTTGTGGTTGTCTTTAGAATCAGAGGCGATTTTGTTTTCGTAACCAGCTTTGGAGGATTTTATGAGAGATCTCAGCTTCTTACTGAGGCTGACCACAGAGTTCCTCCAACCATGGGATTTTACTCTTTTTTTGCAACAGTTTCTTTCTTCTGTTGTAGAGTTTGTTTACATCAGGGGACCACCAGATTGGCTTCTTTTTTTGGAGGATAGCATCTTGGTTCTGTTAGGGATTGCACGATCCATGCACTCGCGTAAGTGCTTATAAAGTGCAATTGTATCAGATTCAGCAGTCATATCTCTATTGTCCGTCAGCATGGGTGGCGTGAAGTTTGCCACTTCTGTCTTAAGAATGAATGAAGTAAAAGGAAATGGTGTGTTTGGTGTAAAGGAGAGAGAAGTAATCAAATGTTAATAAGAGTAAAGGAAGTATTAAGTATGATCTTTACAGAAAAAGAAAGATAGATTGGTTATATGTGATGTAGAGAAGACATTTGATAATGCAAATCATGAGGTGATGTGGGAAATTTCAGAAGTATATGGAATAAGTAAAACAAATAGTGGAAGTTATGAAAATATATGGCTGAAAGTGATGGTAAATAGATGAATGGGGAAAAAAATAGGGATTGAAGGAGAGTTGAACAGGGGTAGCACTTAAGTATCCCTTAAGTATGAGTATTTTTGTTGCAGTAATGTATGCAATTATTCAAACTTTATGTCAGAAATGTATGCAGAATGTAGTAAGTTTAGCATGGAAGTTGAGATACCAGTATGTATGTGTATGTATATATGTATGCCTTATGCAAATTTTATTAATTTATTTATTTTTGCTGACCAGATTTGTCCCACTAGGCTAGTATCCTCTTTTCAGGAGAGACCTGAGGGGGTATTTATACCAGTAGGGGAAATTTGGCCAGGGCATCAAGGAACTTCAACTACTCTTTTCAATAGGTGAGTGGAACCTTTTACATTCACCTGAACTACCACCAATTGAAGCTGATGGAGCTTCAGTTTAACATCTCATCCAAAGGACAATGTACTCAGATGTACAGCACCTCCCTTATGCTGCACTGCAGTGACAAAATCCATATACCTTTTGTGGGAATAGAACCCACAGACTTTTCCACAAAAGGCAAGTGTGCTACCTGCTAACATTCTTATCTCATTAACTTCAAGATCTAAAATTATAATTTCATTATGCACTAGTTATGCTTTAGTTAAATCAAATTCATAATTACTCTTCTAGGTCAGCTAAATGCATTCTCCTTTGTTCTCAACACCACTATCACCTTATATTGTATTATCAAAGTATCTCTTCATTCTTATTAAATCTCATCAGTGTTTCAGCTCTTCCCTTATCCAATCTGTATATGTAAAAGTATGATTATCTAGTACAAATGGATTCAAGTATCCTCAAACTAATGTTATGTCTCTTTGTGATCCATGACGATATGATTGGTGCTTCCTTTCCACCTTGCTATGCACCATCATTCAGCTACCAGGCAATCTAATGCCCATCCTGCTGTCATATGGTAGCTTATGTCTGAACTAAACATTCAAATCTCCTCCATTGCTCCCAGCCAAGATATTCATGACTCATCTTTCTCTATAACTTGTTCATTATAATAATATGATCATATTAAATATTCTGCTATGACAGTGTAGGAAGTCAAATGTAAGTAATTATATAACTTGAAGATTTCCAAATCTATATAGATACATATAGATTTGTATATCACTAACAGGGGACCCTTACAGTTATAATCAACCTCTTGGTCTCACTTCCAGGAAGTACCCTTATCATGATATTCATAATGTTCAGCTATATGCAACCACCCTAGTTAAAACATTAGATCACTCCGATTTTCCTCATACATGTGATAATCTTCATCACCATCCTATTTTATGCCCTAGTGTCCTTCCAGAACATTGTCATGTCTACCTGCTCATGTAACCAGTAGGTGATACAAGAAGATTAAACCATTAGGCAAATACAACAGTCTAGTGAAAACCAAGCAGATTTAATAAACTCTAGCGCCTCAGCATTGAAGGTAGTATTTGCTGAGGTGCTAGAGTTTATTAAATCTGCTTGGTTTTCACTTGACTGTTGTATTTGCCCTTTTCCAGTTTTTGGACTTCGGTGTTGTTTAAAATTAAACCATTACTTTTACCACTACTGAATCAAATGCTAATTACATAAATGTATCCAATTAATATCATACAGCCTTTTATCATTCATTAGAAGTATAATGCAAATTGTCATGACTGGCTTTGAAAAGGGAATACATTACTAAAATATTAATTGACTAATTATTTTGTCTGATAAGCAAGTCACCACATCATCCACTTTAAACCATCACACATTTCTATTGCAGGTTCCCTAGCAAGATGTGACCTTGAATAATTACCTCAAAACCACATGAACAATGTAAAAGGATGCCAATTTACATTCAATCAATCAGACTTTACCAGTTTTGCATTTAACCTTCATAACACAATCTTTTTTATCCTGCCCTACAGATTTTCAGTCAAACTGACACCAGTTCATATTAATACAATAATCTAATATGCAATAATGTAATAATATATATCATACCCCAAATCCACATGTCATACGATTCTAATCAACCATCTTAAGTGTATTAGCTGCCTGCAGTACATCTAGTTAAAGTGAAACTGGACATCATCTTCTCAGTATCAAAGTTATGCAATTTATCCACCCCTTCTAAACATTGTATTAGTAACATCCAAAACTATAGCTTAAATACTCTTCTTAAATAATGTATGGTATTGATATGTCATTAAACCTTGAGCTTTAAATCAAATGCAAAGGAATGCATCTATCTCTTAAAAATAAATTAACTGCAAACAACTTTAATGTTGTTACACATGCTGTTCTACCTTCCTGTATTTGTCAGTCTAATACATTAATTCATTATTATGCATCTGCATGATTTGGTTTACCTTAATGTTCCCAAGAAGTGTAGTAATCATCCGCATTTAAATTTTGCACATATTCCTTATCCTTTTGTGCCAACGATAGTCTTAAAACATCAGTCCAACCTTTCTTATATGAATTATAATTACTTTTTAACAGAATTTTTAAGCATCAGTTGTTAACATAGTTTGACAACATAAATCTGCACAGAAAGTGACAATCTATAACAAATCCCACTTATTAAAAGCCACTGATGTTCTAGCACTGCTCTTACAAGGTCTACTATCTGGTTTATATGAGATTGTTAATGCGTGTATTTATCTTCATTTAAAATGTAATAGATAACTCTCATGTGTGTTAATAATTTTGTATTATTGTCATAGGTTCATAGGTTCATAGGTTCATAGGTAGGTACTAGGCTATCTGCCTGAGGGCATTTATAAGCCTAGCCTAGTCATATTGAAAATATTAATCATTGTTTAATTTAGCAGGTTCCTGTATTTCTATAGTCAACAAAAGTCATGAAACAATAGCAACTCCTTCCATATATGAACTCTGCTTTCTGTAATGCACCTTCTCATATTACTTTGATAACAATTTAAACAAAACAACCATTTAGTAGCAAGCTTGCAACATAAATTGTTTTCAATTAACAGTCTTATAACAAGCCGTCCTGTTATACTCGATTCTTAATGTAATAGTTTACTTATAATATTAAGCATGCAATTCCAGCAAAATAGACATTGGAATTTTGCCTAATTCATTTTCAGATTAAACCCCCACATAAAGATATGCCTGAAATGAGAACGAAAAAATAAGAAGAGTACAAAGAATTCCAACAAGTCCAACAAATATCAATTATTTGGATGGAAGTACTTACTGGTTTTTCACTGAAGAAATGTATGCCTACCAGTGGATCCTAGGACTGTATTTTTAAAGTATCAAATGGCCCCTTTAGTACTTTAGTAGCATGTTGCTGAGCTGGGGAAACTATATGATCACTGTTTTCAATGTGCATAATAAAATTGCATTCTCTGTACAATAGTGGTTTCATTACACAACAAGTTTACTTTGTGACAGATAAATCACTGAGTTATTTCAGTGAAACAGATAAAAAATAATCCATTCCAGCCAATGAAAATTCATACAAAAGAATCTAACTATAGATCCTGACATTCCTGAACACTGGCAAAAGACTACAGAATGATATATATAATGAAGTCAGGTAAGCTAAGGCCTTTGTCACCTGATTTCCTTTCCTAAATGGTGATCTATAATGTATGCTATAGTTCTCATTTGTATTCTATTTCAGATATCCTGGGAGAAAACTTCAAAAGAATCTGCTGCTGGTACAATATAGCACGATTCTGGGAACCTCAGATGCATGACAATATTATCTTAGAAATAAAAATATGGAAACATCTCAGAAGTTCAAAATCAGATCTGTTAAGTGAGGTTGGGGGAAGGGAGTCAAAATCAAAGTTGGATGAATATAACAAAAATGGTGAATGATTCATGATCACTAGGTCAGAGGATCATAGGAAATGCAAGGCAATGAGTCTTCTGAAAATGTATACCTTTTCAAGACCTGGCCTCAGATTGACCTTCCTCTCTTGATGAGGGCCAGACTAGTAAAGACAGGGGTGAATTTGTGAATATCCATTCAATTGTCCAGTTCTGATTTGAAGGAAGATAATGTATCACACTGCTTAATTTGTGAGTCTATACCAGAGGTGGAGAAGGTACAATAGAGACAGGATTCTGGTCTGAAATAGTGACAGAGTACATAACTTCTGAGACGCCTTCACAAAATTATTAGGACATAGTTACAAAACAAGTGTTAACAAAAATCATACAGGGAAATTAACATTTAACAATGTTCTTAAGAAGTGTGATAACCACTGATAGCTTGAGGAGAAAGGACAATGCACTAACACACTTCTGGTTTGCTGTTTATCTACCCTACCTGGCACCCGTTTTGCCCACGTGATCATGTGTACCAGTTCCTTGTCTGCCAGGTTGGTCAGTATAGCCATCACACTAGCTTCTGTGAAAGGTTTGCTAGGATCATGTTCAGAAAACACAGAGGGGGGCTCAGCTTCCAGCAATGTACCAATGATCTGTTCAGCTACAAGACTTTGTACCACGCTCTTCTTTCCATTCTTCAAGATTGGGCCTTCCCACATTCCAGCTGGTCTGCCATCTGAGGCCACATTAGATTTCTGGTCCTGATTGTCTTTACGACGTTTGTGTTTCAACATTCGACCTCCCCTTCGGTCCTTGCGAATACCTAGAGAAAAATATTCATAGAGTTATTTTCTCTTTAGGTAACAGTTTACTTCTGTTCTTTCATAAATATTTCTGCAAAATGTTAGATGTTAATCTCCTATGTGAGGTAAAAGCACACAGCTATAACCGTTTCAAGCAGGATAGATGCTTATCACAATTTGGCATGAAAATTTGTATATGCTTCTACATGGAATGCATAGCAGTTTTATTTTATATTTTTGTCTGATAAAAATCCATTGTGTCTCTAACAGATAGTGTATGGTCATTGCTGCTTGACTCTGTTGGATTTCTTGTCATTCTTGCCTTATTTATGATTTGTTTCTGCTCCATGAATGTATGTTATTTGTTGGATATCTACAAACTGTATATCAGATTGTTGCCAAGTGATGTTGTTTTGACTCTTACATTCAATCATTACTTTTAAGTGTCAGTCCCTGCCTTTGCTGCTTATTTTTATCTGTTTTACTGCATATTAAGCTTGTTTAACTATCAATACAGCTGTGAATTGTATCATGCATTTAATGAAAGAAGAAAACTGACTTTTAGATACATTTTCTCTGTGTATTCTTTCTGCATCTGCCAGAAAAAAATGGTTTCTTGGTATTTTCATTAGGACCTCCCAGTAAACAAGTCAGCAAATAAACAAAGCTTCCTAATTTCTATTAAATCACATCATATTGGAAATAGCAAGATATCTGCTAATAACTTGTCCTTATTTGATGTTTATCAGTGTCTGTGTCACCCCTTATTTGATGTTTTTTAGCACCTGTGACACCCCTTATTTGATATTTTTCAGTGCATGTGTCACTTATTGCTTTTTTTGACCTAGAGCCTTTATAAATGAAAAAAAAAATATTTAAAAGTGTAATCCAATGCAACAGTATAAACAAAACTGAGCACCAAAATGCATGGCAAGGCAATAACAAACATGACAAAGTAATTCTCCATGGTAACAACTCTCTGCTAATGTCAACATATGATTTCTGATTTGACAATAAACTCTTACAGCCCTGGAGAGGTGAGCAGACATTATGATTCCCTTAAATACCTTGTACGATACCATATTGCTATTACAACAGCAAAGCAGTAAAGTACGAGATAAACTGGCAGACGTGGAAGGAACATTGCAATCAAGTGAACTAGAGTTGGTAGCTTTCAAGGAAAAGTTGGACTTATTTGTCTGCAGCATATGAAGATGAAGATGAAGGTGAATGTGACACCTTCGACTATTTTCTTTTCTGCAAAGATTTTGAAGACTGAGAAAGGGCACCATTTGCAAACAGATTTCAGAAAGGGCTATTGAAAAAAACACAAATAATATGGGTACAGTCTGAGTCTTAGTATGAGCAAGAACAGATAATTTTGCAACTCTGGAAATATGGCAGCCACATATGATTAAAGGATGAATTTTTTTTTGTGACCACAACTTATTATAATATACATTTATGCTACCAATATTGCAATTTATGGATGCTATTAAGAAATACAATCTCAGGAAGTTAGAGTAGAAATTGAAATATCCAGCTATTTTGGAGGTGTTCATAGAACATTATGGAGAGATGGTTCATGATCTCTCAGCTGGCTATGGACCGCATATGCGGTCCATATCTGGGAACATACTATGAGATATAGGTGCCAGCCAGACAGCTAAGTTGATACTCAGGCTCAGTTCATTCTCGATCCTTATGTTCTTGATGATGAATTGGGACTTACTTATTTTGTTTTCAGTTTTAACATGAACAGTAGAAAGTCAAAATGTCATTACCTAAGCAAAATTCACAAATTAGCCAAACTAAGCCTGCATGTTGTGTATCGTATATTTTAGTTTTTTCATACTCATGTGACTTTAGTTGTAGATTTAGACATTTGGGAATTTGAAGGCTTTTATAATGGTTAGGTACCTTTATGATTATTGTAACATTGCTTAAACATTAATTAATGTTAGATTTAAGGTAATGTAATAGCCAAAACCAAACACTCTTGAACTGAATTGTCAATTTTGGTTATGCTCTCGGGTAATAAGTGCAATAAATGAAATAATTTATCTAATTTGGACAGTTTCTAAACTTTGCAAATTTCTGTAAAAATGTTAGGACTTTCAAATTAAAAGGTGTGTAGATTTTATTTTATGGAGATTAAGTATTTGGTTATCTTCATAATCTGTACCAAAGCTGACATGAGACTGATTGATGTGCATCCACTGAACATTTTTTAATAGTTTGCAAAGGTGTGCTTGTTATGGTGGTTATTTAAGATGATCTTAACATGGAAAAGATGCATTTTATGCTGTGATTTGGGTGAGATATGTTGGAAATGAAGTATAGTCAGGATAGATAGATTGGTCATGGCCTGCCATATTGGATAAGTTTCAATGGTACTGGCTTTTTGTGTGCAGTTTTTAGGGGTGCACATCACTGAGAAATCTTGTTAGTTTATGATATTGTTCCCCTGGTTTTGGAGAGGATTTATTTCTGTTTTGCTACACTGCAATATTTTTCAAGACATTATACAGCCAATATGCATCTCTTAATTAAAGTTGGTCAAAGTAACTTTTAGGAAATATGACATAACCCAGTTAAGATGCCTTACAGGCATAAAAGATATTAACAGATTAGCATATCATAGTAACTTGCTCCTTCCAGGAATGATTGATTTTAAATCTGTTTTACCCTGTTTCATTCTGGTAGAGTCAGTCTTTTGCATCTTTTCAAAATAAAACATTTTATGTAAATATAATTTGATATGGATGGTCTGACTTTCAAGGAGCTACAGTAATGTAGAGTATTTAAAAAGAGACATATGATATTTTTGCAGTTATGAAAAACTCAGCTGTCTAGGGAAAAAAAAATATTTAAATCTTATAGATTCACAGATTAAACAAGATTGATCATAAGCAAATGAAGGGTAATGATTTAAGGCAATAGTTTAGGGAGATAGTGCACACATAATATTCACATGACATGGGCCAATTAAGATTATGATATATTAATGATATCAATGTAATCAATGTACTTTTGGCAGTTTATTTTAATGATTACAATTGCTTTAGAGTGGCTGTAGAATTTTAACTAATTTCTGGCATACACTGTTTAGGTCAAGCCAATTTGGGATCTTCTCATTTTGTAAAGACTCTAAGGGTGTTATATTCAGTTTAAGATTTTGTTTTTTACTGCCAAATTTAGCAGGTTGAATTTTGATGTTGATTTATATAGCATGGAGATACTGAAATGATGTAGGAGTATGCAGCACTGAGAGTAGAGGGCAGACAAAGTAGTTGTCTTTAAATTGGAGATTGAAGGATTGATGATTGTAAATCAGGGTGAAACTTAACACTGATGTGCAGCATTTTAATACACTCTAACCCAACATTTGATATTACTCAATGTTCATTTTAATTTTTTATGTTATGATTTCAAGGATAATTAGAAATTTATGTTAAATGTTTATACAATGAAGGAATTGAGTTTACAGATGGTATATTTTAAATACTTGAATATTATATGGATAAAATACGTCTGCACAACCATGTTATCCAGTATTAAAAATGACAAGAGCAGTTTAAAAAAGTCACATTTATTTTATTGTAAGGTATCAAGATGGAAGTATAATATTTAAGGAAATGGTGCTCCTGTTCTTGATAGTGATTTCATTGTTATATATTTTTTGTTATTAGACTGGACTGCATAAGTGAGTAAATTGTCGTTTTGGGGTAAAACAAAAATGATGCTGTTAGAAATATCTGGTCCTCTGTTAAACACCTATGCTGGAATTCAATAAACTCTGCTTAAGCTTTGCGTGAAGCCTACATGGAGTTAACATGTGTGAGTGGTGATGTGCGGTTTGCAGCAGCGCTCATTGCACTTGCCTACTGATGTAGCCTGGAAATATATATTGGAAATTGGAAGGTAACTGTTAGGTGAGTTAAGTATGCAGACATGCACTGAGGGCATAAACATCATGACCTGCCACATTTGTTTTTGCCTTTATACACTGATTAAACTTCCAGTTTCAATTATTTAATTCCTTCCTGCTTGGCGCTGCTGTTGTTCGCTTAGCATCCTACAAATATGGTTGGCATCATTGCTTGGGTTTGCCCACTAACAGTAAACATGACAAGTGGAATTGGTGGGATTCAAACTTATGCATAAAGGACAAAACATTTTCTTCCACAGCATTGATTTTCCATCTTTGCCACAGAAGAAGTGCTGATCAAACATAGTCTGGATAATTCATAAATACAGGTGACAGTCTGAGCTGTTACACATGTATGTGTGTGACCTGACAAGGTTATTGGATATAGATCCAATTCAGTATGTGTCTTAGGTAATGGTCAAGGCCATGCAAGTCCAGATAGCAGAATTATACTTACAGAAATATAGTAGACAGTATATCCTCAGTCATACATCTGAAAACACAATAATGGTGTCTCATCCCTCATACATATAATTCACATCAGTTCCACTATCTAAAGTGTTATAAGTGAGAGTGAATATAATGGGAAGTGGAACAACAGTAAAAGCGTATGGACTATCCTGTATTAGAACCCAAGACCATGTGCATGGCAGTCCTACACTTATACCTGTTGCCACAAGAATATTGAAATAACACTTATCTGTTGTTCATTTCATTGCTATAAACTGCACAGTCACAACAGTAAAAATAGGTTGCATACCCTAAACTAGAACCCATTAGCATCTGTACTCCAACCCTACACTTACACCTGCTGCCACAGGACTAGTTACATGAAATTTTCTAATTTACTAATTATTCTTAAGGTGTCTGTGTTAAGCGCCATGCAACGCCACTTTTCAGGTTTGTACAGTGCCCAACAGAAATAATAGAATGTATATGGTTTCAGTTAATGGCTGTCTGAGTCTGGTCTGCAGGCGTTCCATGGCTGCAGCTGTTGTGGAACCTTGCTAACTGTTACGCAATGTCGCTATGCACAGTTGCATGATGGAATACATAAATTGCAACAATATATTGTTTTTGACCTTTGCCCTTTTACAGATGCCTGCTTGCAGGTGTTCTGCCTGCTTCCTGGGTGGGCCACTGGTTCAGTTTGCCCACAGCCGCGCTTCATGCAAATGAGATAAGCACAGCCAAACCTGACATTTATTTTCTCTGTTTCCCATGTTTGTGCTCAGTGGCACATTGTTCAAACACTGCCCCCTAAAAAGAAATAAAAAGAAAAAAAGGGGAAAGTAGCTGAAATGAGGAAGAGCAATCTATGACATACATACTACAAAATGTTTGTACATATGAGATAGCTCTACATAGGTCTGGATTTAAACTCTCACTCCAATGAGCTTTCAGAACACAGTAAGGGCACCTTATCCCACTTTGCCACACAAATACCTTTACAGCAAGGAACTGAAATCATTCTGCACACAACCAACTGCAATATCATCTACAGTAATATAAACTGTACAAGTGTTATTTGTACATTTATTACTTTTGGATGTAGTGCACACAATCAGTTATGAGTATTGCTTGCAAATATGCAGCTTTTCTTCCCTTTCTGTAATTGCATGCAGTCTGTAAACCATTCTATATCATTGTCTTAAAATATGTGAGGATATTAAATGGCAATAATATAATATGCAGTTGCCAACAAATTAATGGGAGGTTGGATGTTAATGAGCAGAACCTGTGAATTGTGTGCTGCTTACTTATATTTCCAACCTTGACAAAATTACATCTAGCACTTTGTAAGTCTAACATGACATACCCACTGGATGTAGGGCACTCTGCACTGCTGTTGTTTTTTTTCTCTCTACCAGTAATCATTCAGAGTTGCAATCCATTAAAAACAAATTCTGAGGGAGTGCTTGCACTATATTTACATTAACTACATGGAGCCAAGTATTTGGAAATCAGTAATTCTAATGAGTTCATACCTTATTTGCATCTTCACCAAGCTGGCAGCCCTTAATCTACACTATAAAAGGGCAACCATGTAGCTAGGGAAACTGAAGGTGAGGAGACGTGTTTATGCGGAGAATACAAAAAAAGAGGATATTACTTTGGGATATATCTGCACAGAGGATTACTGAACTTGAGAAGGTATGCTTGAATTTTGTCAGCTATATACTGCATATACTGAAATGTAATTAAGAAAAATTTGTTTAATAGTTTTATGTATGTATGTATGTATATATATATATATATATATATATATATATATATATATATATAAAACACAGCCACTGGGTGAAGAAAGTAGACAGGAGTATAAGGAGATGAGGTGCATGGTAAAGAGAGAGGTGGCAAAGGCTAAGGATAAGGTGTATAGAGAGTTGTATGAAAGGTTGGACACTAAGGAGGGAGAAAAGGACCTGTACCGATTGGCTAGACAGAGGGACCGAGCTAGTAAAGATGTCCAGAAGGTAAGGGTGATAAAGGATAATGAGGGAAATGTACTCACAAGCGAGGAGAGTGTGTTGAGCAGATGGAAAGAGTTGTTGATGAAAGAGGTGTTGATGAATGAAGAGAATGAGAGGGAGAGAAGGTTGGATGATGGTGGGATAGTGAATCATGAAGTGCAGTGGATTAACAAGGAGGAAGTAAGGACAGCTATGAAGAGGATGAAGAACGGAAAGGCTGTTGTCCCGATGACATACCCGTGGAAGCATGGAGGTGTTTAGGTGAAATGGCAATGGAGTTTTTAACTAGATTGTTTAATGAAATCTTGGAAAGTGAGAGGATGCCTGAGGAATGGAGAAAAAGTGTTTTGGTACCGATTTATAAGAATAAGGGTGATGTGCAGAGCTGTAGTAACTACAGAGGGATTAAATTGATCAGTCACAGCATGAAGTTATGGGAAAGAGTAGTGGACACTAGGTTAAGAAGGGACGTGATGATTAGTGATCAGCAGTATGGTTTCATGCCAGGAAAGAGCACTACAGATGTGATGCTTGCTCTGAGAGTGTTGATGGAGAAGTACAGAGAAGGTTAGAAGGAGTTGCACTGTGTCTTTGTGGACTTAGAGAAAGCATATAACAGGGTGCCTAGAGAGGAGTTGTGGTTTTGTATGAGGAACTCGGGAGTGTCAGAGAAGTATGTAAGAGTGGTACAGGATATGTACGAGTGTAGTGTGACAGTGGTGAGGTCTGCGGTGGGAGTGATGGATGCGTTTAAGGTGGAGGTGGGATTACATCAAGGATCAGCTCTGAGCCCTTTCTTAATTGCAACGGTGATGGACAGGTTGACAGATGAGATCAGACAGGAGTCCCCGTGGACTATGATGTTTGCAGATGACATTGTGATCTGTAGTGAGAGTAGGGAACAGGTGGTGGAGACCCTGGAGAGGTGGAGATATGCTCTAGAGAGAAGAGGAATGAAGGTCAGCAGGACTAAGACAGAATATATGTGTGTGAATATGAGAGAGGATAGAGGAATGGTGAGGATACAGGAAGTAGAGGTGGTGAAGGTGGATGAGTTTAAATACTTGGGATCAACAGTTCAGAGTAATGGTGAGTGTGGAAGAGAGGTGAAGAAGAGAGTACATTCAGGATGGAGTGGGTGGAGAAGAGTGTCAGGAGTGATTTGTGACAGACGAGTACCAGTAAGAGTGAAAGGGAAGGTCTACAAGAGGATAGTGAGACCAGCTATGTTATATGGGTTGGAGACAGTGGTATTGACAAAAAGACAGGAGTCAGAGCTGGACGTAGCAGAGTTAAAGATGTTAAGATTTGCACTGGGTGTGACGATGGTGGACAGGATTAGGAATAAGTATATTAGAGGGTCAGCCCAGGTTGGAAGGTTTGGAGACAAAGCCAGAGAGGCAAGATTACATTGTTTTGGACATGTGCTGAGGAGGGATGCAGAGTATATCGGGAAACAGGTGCTAAGGATGAAGCTGCCAGGTAACAGGAAAAGAGGAAGGCCTAAGATAAAGTTCATGGATGTGGTGAGAGAGGACATGCAGGTGATTGGTGTGATAGAGCAAGATGCAGAGGACAGGAAGAAATGGAAACAGATGATCCGCTGTGGCGACCCCTAACGGGAGCAGCCGAAAGAAGAAGAAAAGATATTATATATATATATATATATATATATATATATATATATATATATATATATATATATATATTAGCAAAGGCTTTTACACTTTTATCTGTATGCATTAGTTAGAAGTGTACTGATGGCATGGGCATGTTTGATGTTTGTCAGTGCATTTTCACAGGTATATATGATTGGCAATACCTTAATATGGAATGTTCTGTGTTAAATCTGTAGACATGTTTCAGGGATAGTTCATTTGATAGCACTTTTAGCATTTCAAAGACAACTTGTTAGCAAAATGTGTCATTTGTCTGTTCCTTTGGAGGTGGGAGAGCAAAGCTGCATTCTGTTATGGCGCAAACAAAGATATGTTGCTATTGTTAATCTCCTTTTTTGCTTTTAGGTAAAATGGTGCCTTCCTGCATGAGAGGGGACATGGAAATATGCCAGGTAGGGGGGGCAGAGCTTAGATGGGCAACTGAGAGCAGTGAATTTTGAGAGCTCCATAAACTAGTATAATAGTCATAGCCGGCCTTAGGCATAGGCCAACTAGGCAGCTGCCTAGGGCATTGCTCTAACAGGGTGATTTTTCAGTATTTAGTTGGTGTTGGTAGACCAGGATGGGGGCATTGGGTGGTGTGGTGGGGGGCGCCATGGAGCCCTTTTGCCTCGGGCAGCAGTTCACCTAAGGCCGATCCTGATAATAATATAGGAATATTTTATTATTTTCAAGTTTAAAATGTCAGAAATCTATAGATAAGCTACTAAACTACATAAAACTACATAAATATCAGTTATGGTGGACATATACAAAAATGTTCCTGTCAAGTGACTTGGAGATATATTGAGTCACTGAATATGAACAACTCAAGGAATTCTCTCAGGAATTCTGCAGCTCTGAAAAAAGAACTGCACTTGATGACATCTACCTTACAGGAACTATCTTTGAAGATGGATGGCTTTAAAAATTACTTAGAAAACCTCAAATTAAATTTTCAAAGAGACTGATACTCTTAAGGAACTATTACAGCAACACCATACAAAAATAAGAAATATAGAGACTTCTCTAAATGACATTGAAGGGAGACTCAAAGAGGAAGAATTCCAAAAAGAATTTCTGCTTAAACAGAATACATGGTTGCTTAACAATATAGGTGACTTAGAAAACAGGGAAAGGAGAAACAACATAAGGATCTTTGGTCTGCCTGAAAACACTGAAGGAGAAGACATTATTTTATTCTTAACAATCTGGATTCCTGAATTTTTACACTTGAAAGAGGGACTTATACTTGGAAGTGAAAGGGCACATAGTGCACCGAGGAAACATGCTTCTAACTCAACAAATACTCCAACTAGATCCATAGTTATAAAATTTCTTTCATTTCTGGACAAGAAACTAATATTAAAATCTGCTTGGAGAAAATCACCCTTAAAATACAATCAAAGCCTGATAAGGTTTGACAATGATTATTCTAACAGAATACTAGAACAAAGGAATAAGGTCTGGCCAATAATAAAACTGTTAAAACAAAACAACATTAAAAGCACAGCTGGCCTTTCCAGCCAAGATAAAAATACTTTTTGCCAATGAGATGAGAACCTTTAATGACTTAGAAGAAGCTACTATATTTATCAAAAACAACAACATAGTGTCTATCAAGATGAAATGGAATGGATGGCCCCTACTCTTAAAATAATAAAAGAAACAAATCCTTGGACTGATGCTAGAAAGAAGAAACAAAAAAAAAAAAATGATTCCAAGATAACTCTTACAACTACATCTCTCAATGTATCAGATGATATGGTAAATCACTTGTCATCTGTTTTTATTAAAAAAAAGGAGTGATTCTTAAACAACTGAGAAACAGTAATGATTTATTCAGTATGTTCAATGAGTCCAATAATTTTTCACAAACAAAGTTAGGTCAAGATGGGTTACTATTTACATTATATAAAAGCCAAACAAAGCAACATATAATGCAAACATACGTTCATAGGTTGGTACTAGGCTATTGGCCCAAGGGCCTATGCAAGCCTAGCCATAACAATTCCCTGGCTATTTCTTCCCAGAATATTTACTTCCCTAGTCCTCTGTCTGGCAGTGTGACTGACATGATCCCGGGGTGAATTTCCTATCTCCCATTCAATCATCAAGGTTCCTTTTGAAGAGGGCCAAAGAGGCACTCAGCTTGACATATATGGGCAGTCTATTCCAAAGTATGGGGAGTCTCTGGGTCAGGAACCTACACCTCCAGCATGTTTTGTTCATTGTGATGACCAGGTTTAGATCCCTGGAGCATGTGGCTCTGAGGGATTGGGATTTCTTTAAGTGTAGCATGTCCAACAGCTCTGGGTTTGACATAGTCTTTTATGTTAAGCAGAGATCGCCTCTGAGTAGGCGATATGCGGCAGAGTATAGCTGGAGTTATTTTAGATGGTCAGCATAGGGCATCTGCTTTAGGCCTGTGATTCTTTTCTTGAGGTATTTCTGTGGCCTTTCCAGTTGTTGCAGATATCTTGTGAGGTACATACCAAATGGGGCATTATACTCTATAATGGGTCTAACGAGGGCTGAGTACAGTGGGACAATGACCTCCTTTTTTCTGTATGAAAAGCCCTTAGTGATGAGATGTGCCACATAGAAGTATTTCCTGACTGTTGTGGCGATGTGGTTATCGAAGGTGAGACCACTGTCCACCTCTGTTCCTAAGTCCCTTATCACACTTTCAATGTTTAGTGTACTGCCACTTATGTGGTAATTCATGGGTACATGTTTTTTCCCAAAGGGGATAACTATACATTTCTTGGCATTGAGCTTGAGCCCATGGCTCTGGCACCAAGCATCTGTTTCTGTAAGGCTCTTTTGTAGAATATCCACATTATTTGGGGATTCAATAATGGCTCCCAGTTTGCAGTCATCTGTGAACTTTGTTAGCCAGAGTCCCTTAGTGCTGGCCTGTACTTCAGAGAAGTAGATGCCAAACAAGAGCAGTACCAGGACTGAATCCTGAGGTACTCCACAGTTTACAGAAATGGTTCAAGTTTCTATTCCCATACTTGAACTGACTGAATACTTATCTTGTTCATTTTTCATTGATTTTACTTATAATAATTTAAGTAATTAATTAACTAATTCAACAAGGTACCATTCATCAGAGTTTAGACTCAAATGTAACAAATTAACATCATATATAATAGCAGTAATAGTAGAGTGTTTTGAAAAAAAAATGCTGTCATGGAGACTAAGCCTTCTTCATTTAAAGTATGATTTAGAAATGTCATGTATATCCTGGTTAAATAATAGTAGCAAGCTCTTAGTACAAATGTCATCATTATTCTGTCTAAATATAGTTAATATCAATTATGGCAGGTATCACAGCTACGAGTGCTGTTTGATCAAATCCTGATATGGTGTGCATGGATACAGCTGTATCTGGCAGCTAGTACAAATGTCATTATTATTCTGTCTAAACATAATATCAGTTATGGCAGGTATCATAGCTTCGTATGCTGTTTGATTAAGCCTGCCATGGTGTATGTGGACACAGCAGTGTCTGGCCGCTGTTATATGTTGCCATTTTCATCTCCGTGAAGCAGTGGGTTGCGGCTTGTGATCGAGGTTTACTGATGCTTGTGTATTAGGAAGAGACATTTGGTGCTTTAGCCTGGATCCAGGGGAAGGGGGTAGCTAGAACTATGATTTGGGATATTTTGGCAGAGAATGGTTTGTTTGTACATCTGTTGAGTGAGAGGTGGGCGGGCTGGAGGAGTATGTTGTCTCATGTTTTGGCAGCTTGTTGGGAGGGTTATTTTTTTTTTATCTGTTTGCTCTCTGCTCTTTTCCTGGTTGCTGCCTCAATGAAAGGGAGGGAATTTAGGCTTGACATTGCAGTGACGTGAAGCTTTGTTTCAGGTGCATTGTAAGCCTCTGGTATGCAGTACACAGACACACTAACAGAAACAGACGCTCCAGGTTGCTATGGTAATGGAGACAGAGTGATGATAATGTTTAATGACTTTGAGGAGCCTCTGAGATGATTTTCGGCAATGACATTTTTGGTTTAAAAAAATAATATATATATATATATATATATATATATATATATATATATATATAAGGGCTGTTTTAAACCACATGTACACATATTGATCATCTCTCAACACTTCATTTAGCTCATTAAGTTGATTCTTGATAAAAAAAATAATAATAAGGACAATTTTCTATTTAAAATGTATTTTGGTCCAAACACATTAAAGACTTACATAAGAGTGGAAGTCTGGGTTATTGTGAAAGACTAACAGCACTTGGTCTTGTGCAGTACCCTTTGCAGTGGTCTGGGAGGTGAGCTTGCTCGGACGTGTTGGGCATATGGGGATAGCTGATTCTAGGGGTGTTTGGGGTTGCCAGGAAGTGCTACAGAGTCATCAGATTTCCTTCATGGAAATATCTGTGGGAATGGAAAGTGTGTTGAGTGGTTCACTGGCAGAGTGGCCACTGCATGGAACAAGATGAATATTGGTTTGGATATTTTAAGAACAGCCTGGAAACACACCACATGAACTAGTGAATGGTATTCTTGCAAAACTGGATGGGCATTGTTGCCTGTGCTTGATGTACTGATATGTGTGAATGTAAGGATGGAAATATAACAGATAAGAAACTAGAAGGATCTAATAATTTAAAGTTTATAGACTGTATAAACATGCTTGGAAGGAGCTAATAATAAGAATGAACATTACAGCTTGTGGTCTCTCAAATAACTAAGCAACAGCCAAAAAAAAAAAAAACACAATAGTTATGTAATGTATGATTTTAGTAAATCTAGACATAAAATATATAATCGTCATATGAGATGAAGAAATCTGCTGAATTTAGATATTAAAGACAGGATTTACAGAAACAATAGAAGCCTGAACTTGAAATGTCACAGAATGTAACAATCATATTCTGAACAAATAGTATTAAATTGACAATAGACACTCAGTTTAATAACATGAGCTTGTGTATAATAACACTACTGTTTTAACTTGTCATAAATGACATACACTATATTGAACACCAAGGGGAAGCAAGACAATTATCTCATATAAGTCAATGTGCATAAGTCATATAATTGCTTTAACTTGAATTGTAGTTTTGTAATACATCTTGACCATAAATAATACGTAAGCTGTTACCAAGGTAACTAATGTTTTATACAGGACATAAAACTGACAAAGTTGTTCAAGGGAAACAATAGAAGTTTGAACTAGGAATGTCACAGAATGTAACAATCACATTCTGAACAAATAGTATTAAATTGACAATAATCACTCAGTTTAACCTCTTTGCTGATTATACAAAATAGAATGTTGCCATTTAAATCTAAAAACTTTCAGTATATACCATAAAATGGCAATTTATCAATATGGAAAGGGAACTTGTAATCATTAATCACAATAAGTGAATGTGCTGTTTATAACCTATGATTTCACTCATTTTATACTAAGAAATATGATATGAAAATCCTTATGTGTAGGAAATGGGGGAAGAGGGATGCACTGATAATTAAAATGCACTAACTTTCATCAATGTTTACATAAAACAAACTTGATGCTTTAAGTACGTTAGCAACAAACAAAGTGATTACTTAAATGCTGGCAAACAATGAAGTATAACTTTTGATATATCCAGTAAAATACATTGTATTATAAACATTAGGTATAAATATCATTACCATCTATTTATATTAAGTAATACGTTTTTGAAAGACTTCATCAATAAGGGTGAATATGTTAAATAACTGTGTGCTACAATCTTTTACTGAGGTTTTATATATGCTACATCCTACTTTACTATGATTGAATTGCTTATCATCTATATTTCAAATAAATATTAATTGCTTATACAATAAATAGTCATTTATATTGTATTAGAATTCTGTCTAATCTACAATAATACTATATCTATTCAAAATAATATAAATATTGCTTATTCCTATTACAAATATTCTCCATATGATAATTCAATTTATGGAGCTCAGATGTTCTGGATTGTCAAGGCATGAGTGATAATCTGATGAATTTAGGTGTATCCATCAGATTAGGAATGATTTTCATTCCATGGCTAGTGCGGATCTTAGTTTTGTTAACATTTATTAGTTTAAATTTGTTTTTTCACAAAAACAAATTTCATATGCCTGACCAAAACATTACTTTATTGGTAAGCACTCAAAGTATAAAACTGATAATTTCCCTTAAAAGCTCAAATATATACTTTATAGTTATCAGAGGAAAATGTTTAATAATCACAATAAAAAAATACATAGTCTAAATAACCTAAGATGGATTTAACTTTATTATCTTTAAATGCCAATGACTTAAACAATCCTAGCAAGAGATCAAATCTACTGAAATATTTAAAACCGAACAAAGCATAAATTGTCTTACTTCAAGAATCTCATTTCAAAACAAATGACAATTACAAATGGAATCCTAAGGAACATATGATATTGGCGCAATCCACTTATAAGACAAAGACAAAAGGGGTAACAATTTTATGGAAAACAAATGTGATTAACCCAGAAATCACTTATAAGTATGAAGATAAAGAAGGCCTTATGTCATTAGTAATAGTTAAATATAAGAACAGAACATGGACCCTAGCCAATCTATACTTTTTCCCCAGCACTGCATCAGGAACTGTTAGAAAACCCTTGGATTTCATTTGCAATAATTATAAAGGCAACTTAATATTAGGAGGAGATTTTAACTGTATATTTGATATTTCAGAAACTACAAATAAAAGGCCACTGTGTGCATCTGCTGTATCAAAAGCTTTAATCAAGTGGGTAGAATCATTTCATCTTGTAGATACTTTCAAATTTAAAGAAGATAACTCTTTGTTGTTTTCCCATCAAGATCACAGATTTAGTACCCAAACTAGAATAGATAAAATATTTGCTACCCATGACTTGCACTCTAACATCATTAATTTCTCAATTACTCCCTGCCTCTTTTCAGACCACAATTAATTGATACTAAAACTTCAAAATGGGTACAAACCATTAATCTTTAACTTCAGAATTCCAGCATATATAACTAAAATTAAAGAGTTCAAACCCTGGTTATTATCTGAATTACAGTTCTTCTTAGATATTAATTACACCACAGAGATAAATAAAATAATGATATGGGACTCATTAAAAGCTTACATATATGGTAAAACCCTAACTTGGTATACAAAAATCAGAGAATGGAATTCTGAATTATTAGATCTACAATCCAAACTTTTGTCAGTAAAAGCTGAAAAAAATCAAAATCATTTGGAGATGAGAAAGAAAGTAGAAGTGTTAAACAATAAATAATACAATGAAATTCTAACACATAAAACTAATTTAGCTTTAGAAAAACTAAAAATTAATACCATGGCCACTTCTTCCAAATATCTACATAATTTATCCACAAGAATCAAAATACAATCAAAAGCTAATAACATTAATAGTATCTTCCATGAAAAGAAAGGGAAACATGTCCGGGATATAGGTGACATTCTTATGCCCATAGAAATCACTATATGGAACCTTTCCAAAAAGAAAATGTACATATCGATCAATTAAATCTAGATGAAAAATGTTCTAATATAAAAAATACCAGAAAAATCAAAACTAGATCTGCAAGTACCCATATCCTACAAAGAAATTACAGATACAATAAAATAGGGTAAAAATAATAAAGCTTCAGTTATAGATGGCATAATTATGGAAATATATAAACTTTTTCCTTCAAATATACTATCCCTCTTCCATAAAACTCTATTAGAAATTCATTCACAAGCTTTAATACTACCCTCTTGGAGATATTCCTTAATCACACCAATTCTAAAGGAAAACAAATTCCCAAATCTCTGTACCTCATACAGATCTATATCATTATTAAATAATGACTATAAGATATTTATGACAATATTAACTAACAGAATGAAAATACCACTATCCAAAGCAATAAATAATGATCAAACTGGATTTATATATCATAGACACACACATGACAATATTAAAAGGATAATTTCTCATATATATTATGTTAATAAAGAAAATAAAGAAACACTCATAATTGGCTTAGATATAGAGAACGCCTTTGATTCCCCAAATTGGGGCTATGTATTCAAAATTCTGGTGTTATTTGAATTTCCTTCTTCCTTTGTTCATCTGATAAAGAATACATATATATATATATATATATATATATATATATATATATACAAATAATTTAGCATATGTTAAATAGGTCCTTTCACCTCTGAATCTATACATATAACAAAGGGTACTAAACAAGGATGCCCCATGTCACTGATTCATAGATTCATAGATTCCCATGTCACCGATTCTGTTTGCTTTGGCTATTGAAATATTGACAGATTCAATATGCAACAATACAAAAATCAAAGGAGTAGATGTTTATGAACAATACTATTCTAAAGTAATGCACTTTGCTGATGACATATTATTAACATTATCCAATACAAAAGAGACATTAGAAGAATTAGATATTTTAACTGACACATTTTACTGGACTTCAGGACTCCATTTCAATAAATCCAAATCAAAATTTTTATTTTTAAATAAAAAAAAAGAACGAAGTAGAATCACATTGTAAGGAAACAAGGATCTACCTTAAAATATCTAGGAACTGAGTTATGCAAGGATAATAATGAATTAGTCTCAAAAAACTACAATAATATCATCAATACAATTAAAATCTCTGTGGAAAAGTGGAAAAAAATAATATTAACATTTGAAGATAGACTGCAGTTAATAAAAATGGTTTTACTACCCAAGATTCTATATATAGCTTTGGCAATACAACTGTTACCAGGAAGAAATATACTCAAAGAAATAAACTCATGCCTAATAAAATGTTATGCTTTCCCAAAAGAAACAGACTAGCTTTAATACATCATATCAGACCATGGAAACAGGGAGGATTAAACTTTCCTGATATAGAAACATATATAAAAGCATCAATATCTAAAACAATGTCAGATTGGATAAGTCCAAATTATTCTGCAAATTGGAAAGAATTACTAACTGTAATATCAATAAATGAATTTAATTTACAAAAAAATTTCAAATAACAGATAAAAACAATTTGCCATGGCACATATTATGTATTAGTATGCAGTATAACATAACTAAACCCACTAAAACTCGTATGATTAATTATTACATTGACTCATTTAGGAAAATTATTAATGCAAATATAGATATAAACCTGGTTTGATCTTTTAACACCATTATAGTTACAAAGAGCTATCCACATAAAATATACAGAGAAATAATTAATTCCTGGGAGCAGAAAGGATTTGTTTGTTGGTTTCAATGTATCAAAGAACTAAAAGTTCTGGTTATGCAACAATAGAAACAGCATACACATTTCCACAGCAAGATTGGCTAACTGTGCAAAGCATTCTGACGTATTCACAAGATTTATGCAGAATAATTAGTAATTTTTCATTTAAAGAAATACCTAAACTTACGAAATACCTATATGAAATCATATGTAATGATTATGACATGGGAAATAGTATTTTGAAATTTTACAAGATATTGATAAATTATAAAACAACACCCAAATCCTCATATTGGAATTATATAACAAAAGGACACTCATTACAGCGAACTGAAGAAATTAAATCAAATATTTTATTATCAATAAAACATACATACTTTACACAATACTGGAAAGTTTTTAATTGGAAATGCTTGTACAGAGCATTCTTAACTCCAGATAGAATTACTAAAATTAATTCTTCCACAAAGGGAATATGTTGGAGGTGTGAGCAAACACAATGCAGATTGGAATCACATTTTTTTTTGACTGTGTTAAAATTAAGCCATTTTGGAACAGTATTAAAAACTTTTTACAAGCTTTATTTAATGAATAGTTTAACTTATCTTAAGCTCTAGTATTATTAAATGTATACAAAGGTCTTCATTTCAATGAGTCAAATGTGTATCTAGTATGGACAATACTTGCAATCTCAAGGAAGTGTATAACAATAAGATGGAATACAAACACAATACCAACTTTGGAAGACTTCTACAGCCTACTGAAGACCACAGCATTGTTGGAAATTAAAATTAAAGAATTAAAGATTCATCCTAAGCCATTTATTAACAATCCATGGGAAAAAGTCTTATCATTGATTGACACTTTACAATAACTGAACAGATACACTCTGATAACTGGAATCTTACACCTATAAAGTGATTGTATATATTGACCTCTGTTATAGTGTCAGGCTGATGTAAATAGTGTACATAGTTATTAAGACGTTATATACAAATACTATGGAATTTGTTCAATTGTATTTGAAAAATGAAAACAAATTTGAAGAAATATGTCAGGTAGATTGCAAATTTGGCAGCAGATTGTGGCAGACTTTAATGCAGTGGGTGGCCACAGCAGAACATATGATCAGATGTGCCATAGGGTCACTGACATTATCACATCTGCACGGAGGAGAGCAGCTGCAGTGGCCTGTGTTCGGATGGATACTGAGGGGGTTACTACACAGCCATCAGTAACAGTAAATGAAGAGATTCTGCCCACTGTCTTTTGCTGCCCACTGTCAGTGATTCAGGCAGCTCCAAGGAAAGTGCAGAACAGCATGTCATTGTCATTTGTGCAACTGTTTCAGGGCGGCAAGCATGTCCCAGGAGGAACTTCCAGGTAGGCTTTTGTATCTCAATTGTTAAATACTGTTATATAGTAAAACAGTTTAAATCAATATGTTGGTTCTGTTTCAGAAGAATTTTTTTTGGGTGGGATTGAAAATTGCTACAGTTAACAACACATTCTGATTGATTATGCATGGGCTTAGGTTGGACTTGTCATCCAAGTTCTTGTTGAAAATATAGTTAATGGACATATAAAGGAGAAAAGTGTTACCCCCTGTGTTACTGTTAATTGTGATGATGTTGTCCTTACATTTTGCTTAACCTCTTCTAGGACCATCAACCTTTTGCTTAACTTCTTCCAGGACCATCAGGCATACAGAACATGCTATCATCTGCACATGGTATGCCAAACATTTTAATGTCAGTACTGATGAACAATTCAAAAAATATTTTAGTGTGTGATGCTGCTGTCAGAACATTTTTTATCCAAGAATGGAATACTCAGTGCTATTTACCATAGTAGCCTTATATTGCAACAACCACCTACAAACTTTATATCGATGCTCTGACTTATTGTAATCAATTTATAACTTTTTATGCTATGTTAATGTAATGTGCAATTTTTTAGTTCATGTATTGTGAATTGCATGCTTTTTTCTAATTGTATTGGAACTTTTCTTCCCAGGACTCCGCTGAAAATGGACACTTGCTGTCCAGTCAGACTATCCCGGATAACAAATGTGAAATAAATAATAAATAATACTAATTTCACAATAAACAGGTACTCTATAGCAAGTTACATAGATAAAAGTTGACTACATTTTTGTGTTTATTCTAGCTTTTCAGAGTACTTAAGTGCATTTGATATTGTGTGACTTCCTTTACTCAGTCACAACTACTGGACAAAGGTTTTACTCCCTGACTGATGCATGGTTTGCATACTGCCTCAGTCACTATATTGAAGCAGTTGAATAGCAAAAATACCTACACCAAGCCCATAAGTGTCAGTCTTAAAGTACAGCATAACTGCATACTAGGCCCTTTATTTTCCTCCATATTGATTAAATGAATGAAACATTGTAAAGGAGAACTCAGCCTTATCCAATATGCTGATAACTCCATATGTATGCTGACAAATTAATTCACGTGCAAAAAAATCCGGACTTCAAATCTGTTCAAGTGCCTGCAACTAGGCATAAACAATAAAATGCACATAATTACAACAAAGTAGTAACAAAGTCTAAAAGAGCTGTTAACTGAAGGCTGTATCAAAATGATATGTTTTAGATGCAGGAACAGATGCACTGGCTAAAACCTTGTAAATAGGAATGTGTACCTTATCTAGCATGCTGTATGAGGGACAACAATTAGATGCAGATGAGATCAAATTTATCTTACATGGAAAAGAAACTGTGCAAAGACAAATTGTGTGGGATTCTGTGTGCACTAGTGATGCAATCAGCAATCCATAAACAACCACAGGCTAGTACCAAGTCATAGCCCCATGATGTGATCCAATGCAGTAACCAGATATATGCCACAGCATAAATGCAAATGGCTGCATGATGACACACAAATCCTAATGATATTAAAATGGCTTCAAGGTGAACAGAGGTGCAATTCACAGATGTCTATAGAGGAAACTGCATAGCTCTCTTCTGTACCTTCTTATAAAAGGGCAAAGCATGCCGAAGATTTCATAATTGCACTTAACAAGAACACTTGCGGTCACAACAGCTATTTCATTCAGATCCCTGTCACTAAATTAACCATCAAGACCATTTTAGCCCTCTATGTGCTTTCTGCCTTAGTTTGTATCACTTGGAGCTCCACCTGTTTATTTGCATCTCTATACATTCCCCTTCATTGCTAATGTATCTCCCTACTCTAATCTGTGCACAAACTGGCTACTAATAAGCAAGTCAATGTGAAGACACACTCCCAACCTTAATAAACTTTACTGTCTCTTCTCCCCTTCACTTCACAGGTAGTTTGAATTATTACTTACACCCTCTGAGGTCTTCACTGAAAGATTTCCACTGATTGCCTCTCTGGTTTAACTGGTTTCTTTGCATTCCACCTGGTTTACACCCCCTGTGCTATCTCCCTCCCCCAATACTAAGTCTATATTAGAATCCTGCTGAGCATGGAGCCATCTTTAAATTTCTAGTCTCCCACCAGGACACAAGTGCTCTTCAACAGTTGCATTCTGCTTGCTGGTAAGCCATTAGACCTCAGGAATTTGTTAAAGTGTTCAGATTTGTAAAGTAATACTTACTTTTTACTCTTGTCTTGGTGGGCTCTGCCCTGCTCCATTCGCCCTCACTACCGCTCGGGCTCTCTCCGCTCCCTTGCCCTGCTACCAAGTCCCTCCTGCCCCCACTACCTCTACATTTATAGTAATCACAGCCACACCCACAGCTCACCCTCACATCACCTCCACCAATCACAGCTTCTCAAGTCAGATCACATTATACCACAACAACTTGCTCCACCACAAAATACACCCAACCACTCTCATTTCCACTAGGCATTTACATCACCCACACTACTTACCCATCCACATATAGTGTAGCCCTATAATTCCTATCCAGACCCCCACCTAGAACCAACTTAAACTTTATAACCATGACTATCAAATAGCTAATTCACTCTAGCAATATCCCTAAACTTAGTAGCACAACACTACATTATGCACTCTCATATACAGACACCGCACATTATAATAATATATGCCCACAATTGTTCAAGAATTACATAACGGACCAATTCAGAACTAAACACATATGCTCTCATTCCTACTCCAAAAAAACACAATACTTCCTCACACTTATCACCAAACTCCAACATCTGTATCACCATTTTAACACCAGGCTCACCATAAGTGGGGATATCCACCCCAACCCAGGCCCAAATCCATCCTGTCCAACACAAACTGCTCCAACACAAATGTCAGAAAATAACACCCCCACTATCTTCATCCCTGGGCAAATCAACAACAGCAGCAAAACCAACCATCTTTTAATGCTAAATATTAATATTAGAAGTATCAAAAATAAAATACCTGAACTCCAGGCCACAATAGCACACTACTCCCCAGACATAGTTGCTTTAACAGAAACCTGGCTAAATAAAAACATAGCTAACTCAGAAGTTCTCCCTACCGGCTACATTATTAGGCAAGACAGACCACTTCATAAAGGGGGTGGAACTGCCTTACTGTATAAGTCCAACATAACTGTACGTCAATTACCAAACTCCTACCCCTCCCCCAATAATTGGGACATACTTATCTCACAACTTCAACTTCACCCTAAAAAGGTCATCACTACAATTGTGATCTATATTCCACCTGGTAATACCCCTACTAGCCTTGAAGATGTCTTATCCTGGTGTTCTTCCACATATTCACAAGAAACCCTTATTTTGGGGGATTTCAACCTAGATTGGATCACCTGCATATCAGAAACCACCAAGTAATCTAATAAATCTCCATGGCTACCAGCAGCTAGTACAAATTCCAACTAGATGTGACAAAAAAATCTAAAAGGGAATCCATCCTTGACTGGGTCCTAACTAACAACCCCACATTGTACCCCCACACAGGCAGTCTCCCAGATACCTTAAGTGACCACAACATAATATACTTTAGACAGAGTAGAACAAGCATATGGAAAACCACTAACTATATATTCACTAGAAACACAAAAAAATTCTCTCCTGAGGTCCTCAATACTTTACTCTGTAACTGTGACTGGACCCCCCTAAAACCCCTCCCACTTGACCAGGCTGTTGCATATTTCAACAAAACATTTCTACAACACCTAGACAATTTCGCTCGGTTGGGCAAAATCAAGGTTACAACCTCTACAAACCCCTGGTTCAGTAAAGAAACCAAACAAATCCTCAAGTCCAGAGACACTGCCTGGCTTTACTATCAAAAAACCAAAGAAACACAAAGCCTAACTAAGTACCAAGAACTGCGCAACCGTGCAAAAAAATGCATTAGGCTGGACAAAAAGTCCTACTACACAACGTTACAAACTAAATACCAAGACAACCCCCAAAAATTTTGGAAAAATGTAAACCAGCTACTAAAACCCACCCAAAAGGCTACCCCCAAACCAACCACCCTTGACACTAAAGTTCCCATCGAAACACAATTCAGCTACCACTTTGTGAACTCAATTCTATCCTTAGTATCCCACAGGGTTTTATCTTAGGACTACTACTATTCACAATCTTCACAAATGACCTCCATACCACCACACGGTATGCATCTATCACTCAGTATGCAGATGACACTACCTTAATCTGTGCTGCACAAACTATTCCCGCTCTCCTGCAAACAACTCAACTAGCATTCTCTGACGTTGAAAACTACCTTACCAAAGCCCAACTTATCCTTAATCCAAAGAAAACTCAGCTTATGATTATAACCAGTTCTAACAAAAACACTGATAACATTCAATTCACTATCTACTCCACAAATGCTACTCCAATCACTCCAGTGGCACAGGTTAAGCTATTGGGAATTACCATAGACTCCCACCTAAAATTTGATAGCCATCTCAACTTAACTATTAAAAAAGTACATGCTAAACTGGGATCACACTACCGTATCAAACCATTTCTTACCAACAACACAAGATCAGCCATTGCTCACTCCCAACTTCTATCCACCATACTCTATGCATCTCCCATTCTGACTAATCTCAACAAAACTGAACTAAGCAAAATGGAAGCCTGCTATAACAGAATTGCCCACTTTGCTGCAAGTTGTTCATATAGAACTCATCACTGTACTGCTTTGAGACAGCTCCACTGGCTTGAACTACCCAACTTCCTAGGCTACAATCAGCTCTGCCTCTGTCATTTGATCTATTACCTCCCCAATAAGTGTCCTGCCCTCAAAAACCTAGTACAACATCACTCAGCCAAAAGGCCTCTTAGATCATCAAGCAAACTGCTACTAGAAGTCCCCAACAGCTACAATAGCTTTGGAGATGCACTATATAGTAGTTTAGTGGCTAAAAAATGGAACTGTGTCCCCACTAGCATTCAAAAAATTGTCCAAAGCCTCCTTTAAAGACCTCATCATGCAAGATCTCAAGCAAAGTTGGCAGTACCATGATTGTTCCCCAGGCTATTGAAAGCGGATAAGGTACACATACTAAACCTAGAGTACTTGATAACAGTTTTCAATCTAACTCACAAACACTGGCTAATCTACAATGCATGTACTGTACTTGTGTACTATGTATGTATTCTACCTATGTTCCAAATTTCAGCTGTACACCACAAATCTATTAATTACCTTTATTTTTAAATTAATATTTTGTTGTTTGTTCTCTCCACTGTACCTGTTGATGCGCTGCATACCACTGTAAAAACATGTCTTTTGTAATTTGTGTGCATACTGAACATGTCTAAATAACTAAATGTATCTGTAATTTTTCTATGTGGAGCTTTTCTCCCCAGGCCTCTGCTGAAAAAGGACCTTTTCAGCTCAGTCAGACACGCTCGGTTAACAAATGTAAAATAAAATAAAATAAATAAAATATTACTAGCCCTTAGCAATGTTAGTTCATCCTTGCATCCACACTATGTTATTCAGCTCCAAAGTAAATGTTGCCAACAGAAGATGATGGTTCACATTTTCACTGAGAAATATTGTGGAACACCTTATAGCTGAACAATAGATTATATGGAATTTGACTGACATATGTTGCCCACACACAAAATTAATAAGGATATCTGGCCTGCCCAAACCTGTGGAAACATGATATGTATAGTTCTGTCATACTAGCTGTAGATATCTTTCAGAAACCAGCTGAGGATATCTTGGGAATTGCACAGGCCTCTATCTCTAGGAAACTCAACAGGTTCTCCATCTAAATTTGCCTGAGCATTCAAAGTTTCCTAACATACCACAGGAGAGAACTAACACCATGTGTGCTTCATGCAACATGGCCTGCCTTCTTCAGGTATTGGGTTCAACAGATTGTAAACATATAGAAATAAAGGCCTCATCTCACAGTCACAAAGGTTTGCAAACAGTATAGGCTGCCATTCCATGAACTGCCAGGTAGTTTGTGTGTGAAGGGTGTGGGTTCATAGTCAGTGTGGACACACAGCACCCAGGCACCAGTCCGATTCATGTATACAGTACACATCACAACTATACTGTGTTTGCACTCTGCATACAGAAATTCCACATGGCCATCCAAATGGCAAGTGCAGGACATATGGTTACATATCTGGTATGCCCATTGGTAGCAACTCCCCCACATGTTCATAATCTGTTGGATACAAGCCGGAGCCTGGTGAATGAAAATCCACAGCACCATGGCACACTGTCTCAGTATTGCTAGAAAGGCACTTCAGATTAATCCAGCCGTTGTCTGCAGAATGTAAGATAAACATTCATTTGTTTACTAGGCAATATTTTACTAACATCCTATGATTTTTTTTATACAATTAGAAAGTTTCTCCCCGTGCCTCTGCTGAAAATTTGCCTTGTTCCACGTCGGCCTTTCCCAGTAAACAAATGTTAAATAAATAAAATAAATACATTTTTTTTCCTAACAGCAGTAGTTCCTACTTCCTTTCTTAAAATGTAAATCTGTTCTCTGTGCTCCCTAATTTATACTTTTAAACAGTCAGTGAAATTTTAAGGCTATAATCAGTAATTATAATACAGTAACACAGTGGATTGTCTTTGAAATCAATGATTTTATGTCATTTCTAAAATCATTAGGCAAGTCAAACCAGATCAAGCTAGATATATATGTTCTTAATCCTGAATAATCAGCTATATTTAAGTTACAAAATAATACATATCAAATCACTTAAACATACAGATATAAACTGAAATAAATATTAATAACTTTGGTAGGCCACTTTGTTAAGAAATGCTTTAAGAACTAACTTTGTCAGAAACCTATTTTGAATGTGAGCAAACAAAGAATAAGTAAACAGCAAAGACTGCTAAACCCCCTTGGTAATGCCAATAAAACTGTCACTTAAACTGCCATGAAGTAACCTAGAACAACATTCACTTTCTAAATAAGTCCATCTCCCCTTTTAGCCAATCTGTCATGTTACTGGTGAAGACAACAGACAGTCCTGCTACACAGCTGATCAACCAATGTTATTAGCAACTATTTTATATCAGCCTTCTTTCCTGTAGAAAGAAACTAAAAACATTACAATGATTCAACAGAACAAATACACTGCACCTAAATTCCTGGACATAATCAGCTTGGACAACCAAATCACTAATTTATTTGTAAAACGCTTCTCAGTGAGAATTATTATCGTCTTCTAGGTTTTGCAATTAATACTCATTTCTGTTAGAATATCTCTTTTACTATAACAGAGACTAGACAGGTAGAACGTGATCCTTTACTTTTTTCATTAAGTCAATACACTGAGATCTAATTTAATTTAAATTATCCTTGTATTAACTAAGTCATTCAAATCTGCAAAGCTGCTTTCAGATATGAATTAGAGATCAAAAATATGACATAGTATTAAAGATATTTAGATTCCATCAGGCACTAGGTAAAGGAATGTAGGGGTAAGTGCCCCAATCAGAGACAAATGTTAAATATTAGTCCTAGTAATTAAGAAAGATAGTTACGTAGGGTGAATTAGAATAAAATGATTTTTTTCTCTAGATTAGAATATATGGATACACTGTTAGAAACTCCTTGTGTTCTGACTGAAGAGTGCTCTCAAACAATCTGGAAATATATTGCTGATAAGTATAATTCTTGGCACTTTAACTTTTCAGAGTTCTGCATTGTCTTAATTTTTGCCTGACTGAATTATTTTATATATTTGCTGATTGAATTAATTTTTATGTTTGATGTCATTGTTTTTTTTGTTTCTGATTTCTTCTGAAACTTGGTTTTCTCCATCCCACCCACCCTATTCCTGTAGTGTTTGTTATAGTTGGTGGCTTTGCAGTTGCCCGCCCCTACAGTAAATTTGATCTGGGACACTCCTCCCAGTCTAGTGCTCATTCTACCTAATACAGAAAGAACATTTGAGAAGGCCAACCCACTCAGGTTCTTAACATTGAATTATCTTCTGCTCCTCCTTCCTTCCCTTGCACTTTACTAACAAAAAAAATCTCCTTGTCTTCTGACTGATTGTGCTTCTCAGCTGATAAGTATATTTTTTGGCACTTTAGTTCAGAATAAATTTCAAATAAATTGCATTTATTTAAACTGTATTTGCTTTAATGCTGCTACACATTCAAGTGTGCTAGCTTGCACTGCACTTGAATTTTTTTAATGCTGTTTTAGCTGATTTCTGGAAAAAAATCTAAGCTTGTTTCCTGCCTTTCCTGTAACTAATCTAGTCCAGATACATACTGATTTGCTGTATCCAGGACTGTTGGTAAGCTTCTGAGCCCCCCCAAGCCTTTCTGTGTTGGAGGGAAGCCTTTTAGCTTATCAGTGGGAGTGGTAAGTACTAGGTAACCTATCTACCACAAGCGGAGTAGTTTTTGGCCAAGAAATTGTGGTTTATTGACCATTTGGGCAGTTTTTCCATCTCTTTCTGCTCTCTGGTTTAAAAGCCCACATTTGCACTTGTTTCCTGCCTTTCTTGTAACTAGTCTAGTCCAGACACAGATTTGCTGTATCCAGGACTGTTGGTAAGCTTCTGAGCCCCGCAAACCTTGCTGTGTTGGAGGGAAGCCTTCTAGCTTATCAGTGGGAGTGGTAAGCACTAGGTAGCCTATCTACCACAAGAGTAGTGGTTTCTAGCCCAAAAATTGTAGTTTATTGGCTGTTTGGGCAGTTTTCCATCTCTTTCAACTTTCTGGTTTAAAAGCCCATGTTTGCGCTTGTTTCTCAACTTTCCTGTAAGTAGTCTAGTCCAGGTACAGATTTCCTGTATCCAGGATAGTTTGTAAGCTTCTGAGGCCTGCAAGCCTTTCTGTGTTGGAGGGAAGCCCTCTAGCTTATCAGTGGGAATGGTAAGCACTAGGTAGCCTATCTACCACAAAGAGGAATGGTTTCTGGTCCAAAAATGTGTAGTTTATTGGCTGTTTGGGCAGTTTTTTTCCATCTCTTTCAACTTTCTGATTTAAAAGTCCACATCTAGGTTTGTTTCCCACCTTTCCTGTAACTAATCTTGTCCAGATGCAGATTTGCTGTATCTAGGACTGTTTGTAAGCTTCTGAGTGGTGCCAAAGTCTGCTTTTCAGTTTTTTCCCTTAGATTTGCTAGTTCTCTCCTCTCCTGCACTTTTACTAGTTTATTAGTTTAGCACTTTACCAGACTTCTTGTAGCAATTATTGTAGCACACAAAAGTGCTACCAGCACTAAAAGTTCTACAAGGAAACAGCTCCAGTATTTATTAATGCCCACCCCTCCAGGCATATCTAAAGGTCAGTTCCATGTGCTTTCTCCTATTAACCTGGTGAACTTGGGCATCCTGAGGCAATGTAGCAACTGCCTCATGTACACTGACAACCCTCTCCTCTTACCCCCCGACACTCAGACTTGTGATAGATGCACTTATGTATATCCAAATTGGAAGCCATGCACTCTCCAGCCAAGACTAGCTGGTCAAGAGGAGAAAGTCAACACTTGAACCACACCACATGGAACACATAGGCCTCCAGAACACACACCAGCACTGCCTTCACATAAAAACACAAACCACACACCCATCTTTGCAGAGGCTCTCAATAAAAATCTACCCAAACAGCAGAGACCTCCAAGGCAGAAACGCACTTGACCACCACAACACAACATAATCATGAGACACATAACTCTTCTAAACAGTGCCACACTCAACCAAAGCCCATAAGGCAAAACAGCATGCCCAACACACTAGTCATAGGTGACTCGATAGTGAGGCACACTGATGTCCCACTCATTAGGTTAAATAAGGAGAAAGTAACAGGCAGCTGCCTGGATCCACCACATAATGCATGCACTCAGGTCCCTCAACAACAGGTACAAATATGACTCTGTCATTGTACATGTGGGTGTGAATGACATGACATACCTCATTGGACTACATGAAAAGAGACATGAAGGAGCTCTCAGATTATGTAGCCCAGGCGGGTATGACCCTAGCTCTGACCAGCATCCTACCATCACCCAGAATGATACCACAGTACAAGCAGAAAATTATTGATTTCAACAATTGGCTACGTTTCTGGTGTCATTCTAAGGGGATCCAGTATCTGTCTGCCTGGGATAACATGATTGACAGATTTTGATGCTTTGCCAGAGATGGCCTGCATCTGTCACTTCTGAGCTTCCGGATACTGGCCAAGGCTCTTGTCACCTCTATAGTGCCTTTTTTAGGTGGTGTTCCAAAGATCAAATTACCACCGTAACAATTATAAATAAATGCAATCTGAGAGTCTGGCTGCTCAACGCTAGAAGTCTAAATCTCAAAATGCACTTACTGGAAGCACTCCTTAAAATGGAGACCATTGACATTTGTGCTGTAACAGAGACCTGGATCAATGCAGCAGAAAGCACCCCTGCATTACCAGACTATAACTCATTCCACACCTTTTGCCCTAGAACTTGGACCAAAGATCCAAAGGCGGTGGTGTTTCCATATTCATAAAGGAGGCACATACCTCCAGACTGGTAGCCCAACATAACGCATCTGAGATATTTCAGGTGAGGCTAACAGCAGGTAAGACAGCGATTCAGGTTGTAGCCTGCTATAGGTCGCAACTATGTCCCAAGACTGATACTCCACGTTCCTAAGCACCCTGGAGAATATTAGGGTCCAACCTAACACTCTCATACTGGGTGACTTCAACTACCCCTCCATTAAATGGGAAAACTACTCATGTACCAATACATTTGCCCAATGCTTTCTGGAATTCATTAATTCCAATGCCTTGGACCAGCCTGCTCTTACCCCCCACTAGAGGTAGCGACATCCTTGACCTGTTCATTACTAACATGGGCGACTGTTGCTTTACACCAACAGTCAACTCCTCCCTGGTTAGATCTGACCACAAACTAATCACCTTGGAAATCCACATCAATCCCACCCACCCCCACAAAGGAAACTACCATGAAAAACTTCTCCAAAGCTAACTATGGGCTCCTAAAAACAAGGGTGGCCAACTTCACGGCACCCATGCAAATGGAGAATAGTTGCATGACCACCGAATCATACACAAATGCACTGTATGAACACGTACACAAATGCATGGATCTCGTCATACCCAATAGAACCAAGACACTCTCCTCCAAAAAAAAGAAAGCCAATCTGCCATAAACAAACTCTACAACAGGAGGAAACTGATGTTGAATAAGGCAATGTCCCAAGACTGGAAAACTCCCTTATCAGCCTCAATAAAAGGTTAGGTTCCCTCATCAAATCCTCTAAAGCTAGATATGAAAAGAGAATTGCAGCAGATAGTAAAGACAATCACAAGGCCTTCTATAGTTATGTAAAGAATCTCCACGGCAATACCAAGATTTGCTCTGAGCTACTGCACAATGGTACCTCCTATACCGAGCCAACCAATATTGCCAATATACTGGCCAAGAGATTCAGTGCTAACTTTACCCCCCCCCCCCAAGGACCAATCACAATACCAGTAGATTGCCAGGCACCCAGTATTATTGCTGCACAGGTTAAAACAGCACTGTCCAAGGCCAAGAATACAGCTTCTATGGGACCTGACAATATCCCTGCCTGTGTTCTACATGAACTACAGAGTAAACCGGCACATCACCTGTGTGCCCTGTTCAGTCACAGCCTCACTTCAGGCTTTGTCCCTACCGAATGGTACACTGCTACAGTCATCCCTCTCCAAAAAGGAGGAGTGACTACAGACCCTGGGAATTATCACCCCAATAGCCTGATGAGTCTGATATGTAAAGCTAAGGAACGCATCATCATGGACCTAATAAACAAGGATAGAGGAAATCTCCAAACTCTGGATCCTGCAGACTTTGGTTTTGTGAAGGGTAGATCATGCCTGCTCATCTTGGTTGACGTCTTTAAGTCAGTCACCAGAGATGTGGATGAAGGCAAGGTGGTTCGTACAGCCTACCTTAATCTGTCAAGACCTTTGCTACCATTCCCCACTCAGGAATCATAGAAAAACTCACTAAGCTAGCCATTAACCCCTATATCAATAGGTGGGCTGCAAACTGGCTCACAGATAGAGCCCACAGTGTGAAAGTAGCTGACTCCAAGTCAGACTGCCGACCAGTCATGAGTGGAGTCCCACAGGGTTCAGTCCCTGGTCTTCTCCTGTTTGGTATCTACTTCTCTGAAGTCCAGGCCAATACAAAGGGACTCCAGTTGACAAAGTTTGCAGACGATTGCAAGTTGGGAGCTATTATTAACTCCCCAAGTGATGTTAACATCCTACAGAAAGGCATCAATGAGACCAATGACTGGTGTCAGAACCATGGCCTTAAGCACAATGCCAAAAAATGTGTCCTCATCCCCTTGGGAAAAACCCAGTTCCCTTGAATTACCACATTGATGGTAGTCCACTGAACACAGAAAGTGTTATAAGAGATCTGGGAACGCAGGTTGACAGCAACCTCTCTTTTGACCATCACATTGCCACTGTGGTTAGAAAGTCCTATGTGGCACATCTCACTACTAAGGGTTTTGCATCCAGGAAGAAAGAGGTTATTGTCTCCCTCTACTCTTCCCTCATTAGGCCAGTCATTGAGTACAATGCCCCATTTGGCATTTACCTCACTAGACACCTACACAACTGGAGAGGCCACAAAAGTACTTCACAAAGAAGATCCTAGGCCTTAAACACTTGTCCTATATGGACAGACTCAAAAAACTCCAACTATTCTCTGTCTCATATAGCCTACTTCAAGGCGATCTCTGCTTGACTTACAAAGCCATGTCTGACCCAGCTCTGTTAGAAATGCTACATCTAAGGAAATCCCAATCCCTCTAAACCGCACGCCCTAGAGACCTCAAACTCATTACCAAAATTAACAGAACATACTGGAGGGACAGGTTCATAACTCAGAGACTGCCCATGTTCTGGAATAGACTTCGTAGACATTTCAAGCAGAGCACTTCACTGGCCCTCTTCAAGAGAAATCTTGATGAGTGGATGGTAAATAGAAAATTCACCCCGGGGATAACTCCAGTGGCTCTACTCAACAAAGGCACTAGGAACTAAGGCTGGTTGGCACAATGCCAGGGTAATCCTTCGGGCTAGGCTTGTAAAGGCTCCAGGGCCATTAGCCTAGTACACACCTATGAACCTATGAATGCCTGACATTATTTACTTGTTATGATACTCATTCTTTTTTCACAAAAGTTCACATTTTATAAAAAAAAGGAAAACTGGTGGTGGTAGAAAAACAGAGATGCCCCTGGAAATAAAGGGTAGTTATGAAGAAGTGTGGTGCTAAAGAAGAAAAGTGCAGCAGAAGAAGGCAGAGAGAGAAGAAAAGGGAAATGAGACCTGATATTCCTAGCACTGTATAACAGACCTCATATATTAAGAAGCAGTTAACATTATTTAGCAGCATACCTCTCAACTGTACCGGATTTCACAGAATGTCCAGATTTTTCCTTCATATTTTTGGTATGTTCCTCATAAAACTTGTGTTTTTTTGACAAATTGCCAGGATGATCTAAGGATTAAAGCCACAAAATAATGACATGCATTTGAGTTTCAGACTTTATATTCTTCAGAAAATGCATGCTAACACAAATCATGTTATTCTAGCAACTTTCTAAATTTATAAGAGCAATATTTAAAATGTGTCCCTGTTTTTGGGTCTTTGTATCCCCATTACATCAGGCTTTGTCCAGATTTCTTGTGCTAAGAAGTTGAGAGGTGTGTTTAGCAGAAGTAGTACATTAAGAAAGTAAATAATACATGAGAATATTTATGAAAACCAGTGGTGGAAAGGAAGGAAAAAAAGATTGTGTCCTGCCTTCAGCTGAGCCCCCCATCTGTCAAATATCTGCTATATAACTCCAAGTTTCACATATAGCTAAGTAAGAGCACAATGGAGGTACACTTCCATGGACTTGCATTGCTTAGAAGACACATTGAAATGCTCAAAAACAGTAAACTGCCACTGAGCAAATGGCAGCCAAACTAATCAGACTGTTCCATGTTGTACTGGATACTGATGATCCGATTTTTGCTGCTGTAAAGAGAGGGAATAATTCAACAGTGAAGATGTCTTGGATTTTGTTTATGCGTACATATATGTATCCATACATTCATTTATTTATGTCCTTGCTTATATTTATTCACAGTTCATATTCTGCAGAGCCCCGGGGGAAAACATTTGTGACAAAAAATTACAGATTAGGTGTAGCAATGCAGAAGGAACTTGATTATGATGCAGCATATATTATGTGACTGAATATGCATGTAGGGTGTTTGCCATTAGCCAAAATTAATAATAAATAATAAATAACCTATATATTATAAATTGGCTGGTGTGAGACACTTTATCATTACACATTCAATTGATACCACAGTTGCATGACCTACTGTGTGAAAGAACTATAGTTTTTCAATATGCATTTAAATATGTTTTAAATTATCTGTTAAAGCTCAAATAAACGTTTCATATTTTATCAAAAATAAACAAGAAGGATAGCATCACTAAAGTGATTCTTGCATTTCAAGAAAGATGAAACAATACTAAAAGAAGCCTACAGCATGGGACAGTTAAGTGTAATTAATAAAAATGTTCCCTTAGGAGAACAGTAGAGCTTGTTTGCAAATTTTAGATGAATTAAAGGGAGTCAACCAGTTACCTTCATCCATAAAAGGGAATCAAATAAAGAATGGTAATGAGACCTACAGTGATGATTGTTAACAAATCTTGTGTCATACCATGGCCCTGCTGTAGTTTGTTGTAAACTGGAGCCAGCAGGTTGCCGGGTACAAAGATAGAGTATAAAAGAGATGCTATAAATTACATAGAGGTAGTAGTGCCTGGCAGTTGCTCCTGATGATGAAGTCTGGTACCACCAGATTAAGACTATTAATTGTGCATACACGTGACCATGAAACACAAGTCAGGTCCTGAAAACATAGCACATTTAGAGTATTTGCAGCATTCCCATACACTGCAAACTCTCATAATATTTAACTCTTAATCAGACATTAGCCTTGATTTTAAAGCACCTTTTGAAGGTGATGAGCTTTGTCAAGATTTCCAAATAAAAAAATGCAAATTAGTACTTCCTGGTAAAATCTGTCAGAATCAAGCCTATTTCTCCTGCCTCCCTAAGATGAAACAAAAACTTCAGCTACTGATAAAGAAACTGAGAATAAACAGATAAAGAAAGGAAAGGCTACTAATGGACCAGTTCTTGCCACAGACATTTCCAACTCATCCAAGCACCAGTAGTAATTAGAAAATGAATATGTTGACACTACCACTTCTATTGGTGTTCAAAATCCAGAGTTTTATAAAAAGAAACATACCAACAGATTACTGGTTAACATCTCTGCTATGATTCTAGTTATGTGCTTTGTCACAGGAGTATTCTTATATTGACTCTTATATTTGTTTGCACATCCCATCACACGTAGCTTTGGAGAAATCTGGGATCTGGTGACAGATGCTAAGGACATAGGACTTTTTCTCAATCTAATTTCTAAGAGAATTGCTACAAGGAGAAGCAGAGGCTGGTATGGATGTGACCTATGAAGGGCTGGGTTGTGATGTTTGAAAAGGGAGAGACTCAAAGAATTAAAAACTGGTAAATGATTTGATTTTTGTGCTGGCTTGCTGTACAAGCATAAGCTAATATAAAGTATTTATATGCCAAGTTATCAGGTGTATGGTTTAGCATTGTCCTTCTTGAAAACTAATTGCTCTAATACCAGCTATAGTCTGTTGCCCAGCCTATTGTATGAGACACAGTACATTTAAGAATCCTTTTGATTTGGATGGTCATTGTTTTTAACATCTGTATGATATATCTGCCATGTAAGGATGACCTCTTTTTATGATGCAGCCAAAACCATATTGATATGCATAAACATGACAGTTTTATTGCTGGCCTTTAAGCTTAATTCTTGCTTAAGAATATCTCAGCAATAAGAAAGAAAAAAAAAAGATTTTTTTGTGTGTCTTGACTAGCAATAACCTGTTTTTCTGAAGTGCATGGTTTATTCATATTTATTTTTTTTCTTTTAACTTGGCTAGCTTTATTTTTTTTTCTGTACAGTATGGAGCAGTTAATGATTATAAACCAAATATCATAGCTCTTACACTATTAAGATTATGTTACTGCCTTTGCACTTAGGACAAGCACAAGTCATGTTTGATAAAAGTTAGTTTGGAATTGATGCCGCGGTGGTACGGCGGTAGCATTGTTACCTCACAGCAAGACATTCTCCTGTTCGATTGATGCCGCGGTGGTACAGCGGTAGCATTGTTACCTCACAGCAAGAGGTTCTTCCGTTTGATTCTCAGCTTGGCTAGGGAGTGCCTTCTGTGTGGAGTCTGCATGTCCTCCCCATGGTTGGGTAGCATTCGAAAGACATGCGTGCATAAATGGGCATGCCTTCGTTGAAGGTTGGGCATCGAGCTGGCACCTCAACATTTCGTAAAAATCTACTGCCAGTCATTAGCGGACCGGAGTTCCACTGTGGTGACCCCTTACCAGGAAAAAGCCGAAAGACAAACAAACAAGTGTGGAATTGATTTGATAAAGGTTCTTGCTTCACTCTAGATGTGATAAGGAGTTACTTATTTAACTGGATCCTAAAATGATGCACAGATGAGCTGAAAACCAGTTGATTCCTGCAAGTATTAGTTTAGTTCCCATAACCTTCCTTATAATCCAGTTCAGCTCTGAGCAAGTCACTTAAAATCACGCAGTATTCGCCATAAATTATGCTGATGTAACCTCATGAAAATGTTACAATAAAAGTCAGAAGGAATAAAACTAATGGGCACATTCTTTATTGCAGGCTGTTACTCTTCTATAATGCAAGTATGCTTCTGGCTATTCTGCAGCTCTCTAATTAGGAATTAATGTTTTTGAATGATAGTGACCATTGCTAGTTGCTACCTCTTATAAATTTAGATTTAAAATGTCAACTTCAATAACAGCTGATTATTTTAATTCCATAATTAAAATGATAATTTTATTTTATAACACTTATGTTCCTTTCCCTGTTCCTGTTCATTGAAAAAATAACTTGTATATGCACTCTGTTTTGGTCATATCCAGCTTGTAAACTACAATCCTGGTTTCACATATAAGATAAATCTTATGTAGATTATTTTCCAGTTTTGCAAAGATAAGTTATTCTAATGATTCTTCATGTACCTTTTTAGTACCACCCATTGCAAATGCTAAGCCTGTGATTATGCATTATAAAATCATTACTATTCCTCCTCACCAACAGAATTAATTTGTGTGTTTTTTTGATTATGTGAGTTTTTCTTACTTTAGTATAATTTATGTGTGGGGGAGGGGGTTAACCCAAGGACATTTCATTTATCCATGCTGCAAACAAAAGTAGCATATTTGAAGAGAGATTCCTCACAGAGATAATCCCTTTCCTATGGACTAACCTAACCTTGCATGTCAAATAGTGTAACGGGAACCTATCAGTTCATGAAAGAACACTTACCCGAAGACGAGATCACCGAGACCACATCTCCGACAGAGCAGATCTCCGACAATGGTAAGTATAAGTAGTGCAGAATGGGATGTATTCCCATTTCTGCAATGTGGTGCAATCTCGGAGTTGGTATATTTAAGTAGGGAGTGTGGGGGGGCGCAGTCCCCCACATGGGAGGTGCAGGGGGGCTTGTCCTCCTGCTATATGTATGTTTCTTTTTGTTTTTTTATTTTATTGCGGAATGGGAATAAATTCCATTCTGCAGTAATTATACTTAACTTTGTCAGTGATGTGTTTTGTCGGCGATGTGGTCTCAGTGATTTTGTCATCGGGTAAGTGTTCTTTCATGGATCTGATATGGATCCAGTGTAACACACAGGCTGCCTCATGTTCTACCTTGATGATTCCACTCCTGGGGAAAGTGCTATAGCTGTTATCAGGTGGGACAGCAAATCCACCCACTACACTCCCTGAATTGCATAGCTAGAGTCTAAATGGTTATCTATCTTGCCTGTCTAGTGAGAACTTATAACCTATACACACATTCTCAAGTAATGTACAACTCCCACCTACACTTGACTTTTTACTTCGCTTCTATGAAGAAATCTTTGTTAAACTAATGTCAAGTCACAAATTATAAATCATTTCACTGGGAGAATTATGTGAGAAGACATACAGTTTAGATAACCAGGGTGGTGTTGGCCAGTGGGGATCATGTGGACCACATTTGCTGAGAATGATCAAGTCTTCAGTGTATTTCTCATCACGTATAATATGTGTCAGTTTCTTTACCATCAGGTTCAAATTGATTTAGATGTTCCCCTTAAATGATCAGATTCTGATTACAATGTGACTTGAGGTATCCCAAAAAGTTCATGAAAAAGTGCCCTTGTTCTTATATCATCATGTTATGATTTTGTTTGTAGAATATGGTTTCAGGTAACAGTATACTGTGCAGGAAATAAATGTTAAAATTTAATCCATTATGTGTAACTGAGTGTGTGATATTTACAACCTTTATAATATTGCCAATTGTGAAAGTCAGGTCATAGAGGAAAATTTCTTGCCACCAACAAACTTTCTTTAATGAACATTTTGAATGCAAGGAATAATTAGTACCTTAGGTACTACTTGCCAACTGCCTCACACTTTCTCATTTTATTGGTCATATATCTTTAACCCCCACTGCTGCAGTTCATCTTCAGTGCAAGCCCACATTTAGTACTGATAAATGCTTGTTATGCTTTAACTCTGTCATGGCACACTGACAGCATTAAAATTATTCACAACTGCATTATTTTCCAGTTTCATGCATCTGCTGTCAACAATAGCCACCTGATGAGCTGGACAACCTTTGCACCCTCACTTGTGCCATACTGTAAAAATGCTGAGGCATTTATTATATTGTCTTTTGTGTCTTAGCCTAACTCCCCATTAAAATGAAAATTATTTCCTTCTTTACCTAATTTTTTTATTAGTTTGTTTAGTTTATGAATGTGCAATGATTTAACTAAGGGATGGGTCGGATTACTTAATGTGTTCAGCTTAGAATTTATTTTCTGAGCAGAAGCTATCAGAAAGTCTTCCTGCTTTCCCTCCTGAAACAATAAGTGAGCGAGATATTATTTATTAGAAATACAGCAGCTTTTCCTTCTCCATTTCAATTTCAAATTGTATTTGATATAAGTCTTATTATTATCAAGGCTGCTAATGTCTTATTCTGCTGTTAAGGCACTTTTTTCATTCTTAACACACCCATCTTTTCTATAACATATATTATTTATAATTTATGTGTATTCCGCTATTGTACTGTCTTCCCACAAATAACACTATCGTGTAATTTTTCTATAAGAATGCAAGATCTGTGCCATGGCTGACATCAATTCCCCTACCTCAGTTAATTGTTAACATGTTTTCTTGTTCTTTAGATCATCCAAACTTTCTTACTCATTTGTTGCCTTCTGGTATTCAGTCTCTGGGCACTACAGCAGGTTTCTCCATCAATTTAATGGATGTGTACTCTGTCATTGTTCTACGAGCAACTGACAGGCAACAGGCAGCTCAAGTGAATGCAAATGATTCCATGGTACTTATCAAAATGAGTAGAGGTCCTTTATTCAACATAAAAAAATACATTATTTGCATTTTTACAAAATGTAGATATTTGCAGGCACATATAAACAAATTTCTATTTGTTTACTATTTATTATTTTTCTTAAAACATCTTCATTGTTATTCTTTCATAACTGACCTCCACTCCTTCTTCCACAACTGCAACCTACTTTTTTGCAATATATCTGCCAGAATCCATTTCCCATTAAACAAAATTTAATTCAGTCTTGCATTGCAAGTAACCCATACTCCATAAAATAAATTCTTATCTAGCCTTCTAATTTATTTTATTTATTTATTTATTTATTGGCATTTGTTGACCAGGAAAGTCCACTTGGCAAAAAAAAACATTTTCAGTGGAGGCCTGGGGAGAAAAGCTCCATAGTTAAACAAACAACAAAAAGTAAAAATATTATACAGTTAAAAATACAGATCTGGGGAGAAAGGCTCTGCAGTTAAAACCAACCAATATCACAGAACAACATAATTGCAAACATATGTTATACAAATTAATATACAAGCATCATATCACAGGTAAACTATATAATAGAAAATAGACACATAGTAATGGACAAATAATAAAGTATTTCCAGTCAATGGAGTAGATTGAAAATCAGAGGTGTTAGAAAGTCAGGATTCTTGTTGAAATAAGTTATGGGATTAAGGGGGCTTAAATTGTATTTCACATGCACAGCTTGGATTTTGTAAGAAGTAGGTTTTTAGTGCAGCTTTAAAGGGCTTCAGGGAGTCTAGTTGGGTAATGGAAGAGGGGAGGGTATTCCATACTTTGGCTATGCTGTAGGAATACAGGCATTGTCCTGCTCTCTTGTAGGGTCTCGCTGAAGAGCAGAGGGCTAATATATTATTTCTTCTTGTTCTTATAATATAAATAACCACATTCATTTCTATATTACTTAGTTCATTAATATTCTCAATTTTTTCTAAACATAACTTTTTCTAGAGTTTCACAACTCTTTTACATTTCAAAAAAAAATGCTCTGTTGCCTCTTCCTCCCCACAAAATAAATCCAGTCTTTCAAATTTCTTCTTTTAAAGCATATGCCCCTGTACTTGTAGTTTATTCATTGCCTGTTTCCATAGGAAATTCTAGCACTCTACTAAATTAGTGCACAACTTTTTCCTTATTTTAATGACTTTAATCACTTCTTCTGGTAAATTTGCCCATGAATTTACATGATAATATTATTTCATCATATTATTATACAACATCCTTCTATTTTTTTATATATAATTAATTTTTATTTTCCATGTTAGCATTTTTCTTGGTACTCTTTAATTTCTTCATTTACATATTCTTTTTTCTTTTTCTTTTTTCATCATCTGTCATGACTATTTGTGCTTACATTTAAACATTCTCACTCTGGTTTTCTAATTCTCTTCCTTTACCCACTTTAATACTTTTCACAAGTTTAAAGAAAATAAACTAGATTTAGTAATCCCAGTTTCCTTCACCTTCACTCATATACAGCACACCTCTTTTTATTGGGTTTAATCTTGAACCTCATATGAAAGAAACCACCAATTTCACAATTTCCTTTTCATATTTTTCTGTGATCATATAAACATTTGATATATGTGCTATTTTCCCATTACTACAGAATTAACCAGAAAAAAGTTTTCCTGAATGCTGATCTATACATCCTCCACTGAAGATATAGTTCCTTCATTTGTTTTAGCAAATCCTTCCATTGAATCATAACTACATTTCCCCAAATTGTATGCTCAGCAGACATTTTATTCATTGAAATATACACCCCTCCCCAAATGTTCACCACATCACCCAAACCCTTGTATTCATGGTCATTCCCCTTTCCTTTAAACATCCATTAAGACAAATCCACATTTCCCTCATCTATATTTTGTTCTTAGCAACTGCATCTGTAACTTCTGCATATATCAAAACTACTGGAATCACCACTTCCTTTTGCATTACATACCTAGCTTGTTTCATTTTATAAGCTCCTTCTCTCACTATTGTATTTATTTCCAATTGCAAACAAGATTCCACTCATGGGACATTCTTGTCTTATACCACATGTCATGCATATTTCTTTACTCAGCCACACATTCTCTAAAACTCTTACTCTATTAATATGATATTTTGACATATACATCCTCCTCATTCTATTACTTATTCCATACATCTTCATAACACCCGACAAAGCTTTGTGTCCTACTGTATCAATCGCCTTACTAATATCACCTACCATAAGTTTCATATCCCCCTTTTACTTATAATATCATCCACAATTTCAATCACAACCAATATCAATTCTTGGCACCATTCCCTTTTGTACCATATATACTTTATTCCATAATATTCCTCATCCTTCTTTGTATTCTACTCATTATTGTCATAAAAATATTATATTCTGCATTACTTAGTGTGATTTGTCTCCAGTGTTTTATATCATTCTTCTCATCTTACTTCCATAAATATTGTAATATCCTACCATATAACTCTTCATAAAAAACTTTCCTTCAACCATTCATTTACAACATACTCTCTTTGCCAATCCATTAATTTCTTGTACATTTTATTCCCTGTACCCTCTGGGCCTGATACCGGCTCAACATTTTTTTCCTAAGTACTTCATCCATTTCATAAACTGTAATTTATTTTTCAAAATCATCTTTAACTCATTCTAGATTTTTTTTACCTTCCATTCTCTTATTTCCTTCCTTTTACTCCTATACACATTTTTCACTGTACTAAAATACTCATAATTTGTTCTTGTGTTCTTTTTACCTACTCCTTTTATGTTTTTCTTTCTCTCATTATAATGAAGTTCTCCTTTACTATTTTACCCAGATACAGATATCTCATCCCTTCTCCTTTGCCTAAACAGTAATGCCTTAATTGTTTCTCAATTTCTTTTATATATTTCTTTTTCCATATCATAAAACACTCTTGTATTATTTTTTAAGTTCCCTAATGCATTTCTATACATTTTCCCTTACCTTGTGTTTTCTACTTTTCTTACAGATATCAGTGATAAAACACTTTGACAAAATACTTTTTATACGTCTTTTTATACTTTTCGTTTTGAATTAATTTCGCCATTCTGACCAGTTTTTCTAGAAGTCCTTCTTGGTTATATGATCCTTCCATAACTGCAATACGTCCCACTCTCAAATTTCATCCCATAATTTCTCATTCATTCTTTTTAATCCCTTTCCTATTTTAATATACTCCCTTTCATCCATAACCTAAATCTTTATCTCTAAATGATCTTAAAAAACATCACAGATGTATCAGTGTCTGCTATTCCAAAGCCTTCTGATAATACAAACTAATTAATTTCAGATCCAAGTATATCTCTCTTCTGTAAGTTCATTTACATTTGTTCTGTACAGCTAATTTTCCCCACTTTATCACTTCCTGTATTTTTTTATATCGTTCCCTTTCCCTTAAGTCACAATTAAAGTCCCCTGCAATTATAATTTTCATGTTAACCACCACATAGTTTAATATTTGATGAAATAAATTCTCTCTTTCCTTGCTTAGTATATATGTATATTATGTTATAATTCTATATACATTTTCTCTCCACCTCATATACCTTCTCATGCTTGCCAACATTACATCTAGTATTTTGACTGTTCTTTTTTAACATTGCCACTCCAAAACAATGTTCACTTCCTAAGTTCCAAATTATATTTCCACTCCATACTTTTTCTGCTTTCAGTCTTTCTTCACTTGTCAGAAATTTAACATTTTCTAATAGAATACCACATTTAGCACCCCATTCTAGTATCCCTATCCTTCTTTCAGTGTTAATAATGCTACTCACATTTACTGAAATCACTCTGAAATTGTTGTTTTTCTTCCTTTTTAAGTTTAGGGGAAATATTTTTAAATTTTCATTTTCTTACTTTTACTCTTTCCCCAGTTGAATTTTTTTCTGGCTTTATGTACAAATAATCCCTGATCATCTAAATCAAATTTTCCACTGACTAAAACTTCAAAAATACTTAGTATCAATCATTTCTTTTGACCTCCCTTCCTGCATGCACTCTATTCATTTTCCACTCCATATTTTTCATCTTCTATGGTTTCATCTTCACTTATTTGACCTTCTCTCTCAGCCTCTTGTTGTCCTTTCTCATGTACATTTTCTTCCCTTTCCCCTTTTATTTCATTATTTATTATTTACTCTTGACAATCTATCCAAAAGTGCCCCTTTTTATAACACAATCTGTATTAAGGCACATGCCTTCATGGTGTATGTCCTATCACCCCACACTAGTTATGTTGTACCTTGTCAGAATCATTAATTAAATGAGAAAAGTATCCACAAAAATATGATTTAAGCTGGCCAGCATACCTTAGTGTCCCAATATGAGTAGCCAGACAAATAATACTCGACAAGTGTTTAGCCATGTTATTTTCACATTTCAATACAGCTCCATCTTCTACCCTCCATTCCATAAGGTTATCTTACTTTAGCAATATTACCAATAGATTCACATAGATTCTGCAGACATTTTTAACATTGTCTTCTTCCAGTTCATTAGTTCTAAACTGCAAAGTAATATTTTTTTTAACATTTAAGTTACTACTAGAAAACAAATAATTATTTTATATATAAATGTCCTTCTTGTTGTTACTCAGCTCCAGAAATGTTATCAACAGTCCATCAGTTTCAAATGTTAAGTAACAAAAAGTATCTATCCCAATATGTGGAAAAACACCAAATTTATTGAGCTTTAAAACCCAGAATGGTTACCAAATTGTCCCATACATAATATTTATTCTAGTGTTGTTGTTTGTTCTTATTCTCACAGATGGCTTTTTCTTCCTTTTAAACAGTTTTACTTACAGTTTGTTGCTGCTGTCCTTTTTTGCCCACTGCCACTGCTGCATATATTGCAGTCACTGCATTATCTGTTGCTATAAAACCAGACATCTTCACAGTTTGTTGCTGCTTTCCACTTTTACTTTCTGTCACTGTTGCATATATTTTAACTGCTGCATTCTCTGCTGCCACATCACCTGTTTCCTTTTCCACATTACCATCCTCAAAAGTTATCTGCCAGCTCACCCCATGAAACAACAGAACTGTCACCTGGATCATCCTGCTGGATTGTTTTTAACAGGACATCATCTGCAAGCCCTCCTGATACCAGTTGTGTTATCTTCATCACTGTAACAGACTCACTTACGTCTTCTCCATGGAGACAGCTAAATACTTCTTTTTTTAAAAAAAAACTTTTTTATTTTGTTTTCATTATAAACATACAATAAAATAACAAAATGATATATAATATTTATATTCATCCATGATAAACAATCATTTTATGAGACGTTATCGGTATTTGTTCAAAAAGTTTTCCAGTTTTTGCCATGCTATTTTTTTATGGGTAATGTTATGAGTTCTATAACAAATGGTTTGCAGTTCTTTATTTACATATAACAAATACAATAAAATAACAAAATGATATATAATATTTATATTCATCCATGATAAACAATCATTTTATCCATGAGACGTTATCAGTATTTGTTCAAAAGTTTTTCCAGTTTTTGCCATGCTATTTTTTTATCGGTAATGTTATGAGTTCTATAACAAATGGTTTGCAGTTCTTTATTTACAAACAACTTTTGCTAAATTAATAAAATCTTTAAACATCAAATTGTGTTTACTTTTCCAGTTCAAAGTAATAACTTTTCTGGCAATTGCAAGAATCGACCAGAGTAACTGAATCTGAGATTTAGGTATTACATTAGGTATAGGAACATTGAATAAGATTAATGAGTTAGAAATATAACAGTTGTCAGACCATAAAGCATTTACAAAATTTTTGAAGTATTTACAGTACTGAACATTTCTACTTTCAATGATCATGTGAACCCAGTTGGCCTCTAGTAATTCATCACACTTCCAACATTTACTTTCACTGTTTTTGAGTATAAGATTTATTTTATGTGGAGTATAGAAACTCCTATTCATAAATTTCCATGTATACAATCTCCATTATAATGCAGAAGAGGTACCATACTCAGATTTCAATAACAATTTTTTGGATTCATCAGATATTTGTTCTCCATTATAGTAATTCCAAAAATCTGAGTCAAACTTTAGAGTGTCTTCTCTTAGTATCCTATAGATAGGTGAGATACTTAATTTGTGATCATCTGTCTTTTCAAGACACCTAATAAAAAGCTGGATCAAACTAGGTATAGATTCAGTCACTAGGTTTATTGATACTCTCATTTTGTTTTCTATGAACTGCCGTAATGAGTATATAAACAACCAATTGTCTTGACTATTATCAAAACTACATAAAATAGAGTTTAGTGGTTTAATACTCTTATTTTCAATAAACTGATAGGATATCAAGTTATTTTCCTTTAATTTTTGCATTGCATTGATGTTGAAAGAGTTTAGGCAATCAGGGGACTATGCTATAGGAATATAAGAAATAACAATTGTTTAATATTGTAATTACAATCAATTATATTTTTAAAGTTATTAAATATTTGATTAATGCCATAAGAAAAATGATCAAACTTCTTATTAAATAAACAAAATTCACGTAAAAGCCAATGAACTCTACTTATTCCATATTGTTCCTTAAATTGATTTTCTATAGTTCTGACATGAGTTATATAAATCTCATGTATTATTTTCCAGCCAGATATATAGGTAGGGATGATCCAATGTAATATTACATTAATTATAACTGATCAGGAATAATGATCTAAGCAAGGGAATGCTATCCCATTACTGTTCCAAGTTTGAATGTGCCATTTATATGCAATCCTAGGTTTTAAGGGGGACCATAAAAATTTACTTAGCATGGAATCTAATTTTTTAAATAAGGTTTTGGGAGGGGGTAGTATCAATGACTGTATATAAAACAAAATTTTAGGTAAAATTATCATTTTAATTAAAGAGAGCCTATTCTCTATTGTGAAGAACCATGTTTGAATTCCATGTTTTGATTAGTTCACTAATGGTGGTTATTAAATTATTGTACTTTAGTATAACAGACTCTTTCCATGTACTCTTTGTACTGACACCTAAATATTCTAATACAGCATTCTTCCAATTAAACAGGATATTCTCTCTTAAGTTTTTGTTGATCTTTTTGTTAATTAGTAGTTTTGGATTTATTATGCTTAAAATTAAGCCCTGAAATTCTTTCAGACTTGCTTAAGGTATTTATAACATCATGCAAAGAACCATCAATATCACCCAACATTAACAACATATCATCAGCAAATAATTGTATCTTAGGGCAATAGTCCTTGTTAACTTGAAAGGCTTTTATATTTTGCTTGTTTCTGATATATGTAGCAAAAGGTTCCATTGAAAGAGCAAACAACAATGGTAACAAAGGACAACCTTGTCTAGTTCCCTTAAGGATTTCTAGTGGTAAGGATAGGCATGATCCGATTTTCACATAAGCTTGTGCCTTACTAGAACTTTTCATTAATAAGTTGACAAAATCTGAGGAGAATTCAAAACCAATCAGGATTCTTTGTAGATAAGACCAGCTAATAGAATCGAAAGCCTTTTCTATGTCTACACTAATAATAGTTAGTTGTTGTTTTTGTATTTACATGCTGTGTCTACTAATGATAGTAATTTAATAATGTTATCTTGCACTTTTCTATGAAGAATGAACCCTATCTGATCATTATGTATTAGATTAGGCAATATTTTCTTTATCCTATTAGCTAATATTGTCATGAAAATTTTATAATCAGTGTTTAGTAACGAAAGTGGCCTATATGAATCACAGCATTTGTGGTCCTTACCTTGTTTTAATATGGGAGAGATAATTGAATATTTCCATAATGGAGGTGTTATTTTTGCTTAACCATAGTAAAGGCACTCATCATTTTCTTTACTATATATTCAGGAAAAGTCTTATATAGTTAAGGAATTATTCCATCCAGTCCTGGAGCTTTATTATCTTTTAATTTTTTTATTTGCTCTTTCACTTCTGTTAGTGTTATTTGTTTATGTAATATGTTATTTTGTTGCATTGACACTTTATTAGCTATATTTTCTTGAATGCAAGTATTTATTACATTATCTGCCTCCAAAAGTAGTGTGTTATTATTTATATCTTTATAGTAGTTTTTGAACACTTCCAATATGCCCATTACGTTAGATGTACTCTTAACTAAACCATATCTTTTATATTTAATCTCATTAACAAGATTTTGATTATTTATTTTTTTGGATCTTACTGTTATTTTTTGTAGATATTTGCAATTTAAAGCATAAGGTTGTAATTTCAAATTTTCAAATTTTCCAGGTTTATGGCTACCTTATGATTCAGAACTTCTAAGTATTTTTTATTTAGATTTGTAATTTCATTATGTCTTACTTTGTTATTTGGTTTTGCATCCATTTTTATCTTGTCTATGTTTTTTGTATATCTAAAAGTTCTTTGTCCCACTCTCCTTTTTTTAATGTACCAATATTTTATTCTACCATATATATAAAGTTTAAAGGTATCCCATAGCATAGTATCAGTCATTTCACCATTATCATTTGTTTCCATAAACATGTCTATTTCTTTCATTATCCATTCTTTAAAGTCTTTTAACTTAGTTATGTAAGCAGGAATTCTCTGTAGAAATCTTAAATCATCTGTATGCATAGTTAATGTAAAGTTTATAGCATTATGGTCTGAAAATGGACAAGTCATTACAGATATGTCATTTATTTTAGAGTATATATTATTTGATACAAAGACCTTATCAATGTTTGTTTGTGTACCAAACTGATATCAATAGTGAGTACAGAATAAGGAATAATGTCCTCTTACACCATGTATAACTTTAAGGTTCATCTGGTTTGTAAAGTCATTTAACTTCTTGGCTTGAGATGTTAGTTTTATTTTACCATTTTTAGAAGTAACATTGCCTGATGATAGGCAGTTAAAATCACCTGTTGCTATAATTTCCCCTTTTGCATTTAAAGTAATCAGGTCCAGATATTTGTCGACATGTTTAGTACTTAGTCCTGGTATCCAGTATGTATTAATCAAAGTATAACACTTCCTATTGATTTCCAAAATAACCATGCTTAGCATCCCATCTTTATCTGAAATTGTATCAATAATTCTTGGCATAGTATAAGTATTTTTCCATAGAATAAGAGTGCCCCTTCTCTTAGTCTTAAAACATGAATCAGCCAGAATGGTATAGCCATTAAATTAGTATTTTTGTAGATCTTTTTTTAATAGATGGGTTTCCGGTAAAAAGATGATCTGGGTTTTATGCATTTTGATATATTTAAGCAAACCAGCTCTTTGGACATTATTGTTAAAACCATTAATATTTAATGATAAACCTTTATAAGCCATTGACTATAATGTGTATGTTATTACTAACTGAAAGACCTTTCTTCTGTGTTGACTTGAAATCTACTGAAAACTTACTTATCATGGATAATGTGTATTAAGCACTACTTTCAAAAACCCAAAACTATTTACAAACACATGCATGAAACATAAAGCTTCTGGTTCAGTTAAAAACTTAACTAAACCATCTATCCTCCACCTCTCCAACATCAAAAGACACAAATTATCTATCACTACTTAGAATATAGTATATATATTAAAAAAAAGCAGTATGAAAGCAACTAAAGAAATCTGAATCCATGAAATATTCATCAGAATGAGACTGTCCAATATAACTGAAGCTATATGAATATGTCACATATGATAATAGCACCTCTAATAAGTAGATATGCCAGAAATACACATCAGCTTAAAGCATGTATAAACATTAGAAGCTGAAGGTTAAGAAGATTGTCAATATTTACAAGACTTTTCAAGAAACATCAAATGATTTAACCATTTTGTCAGTCATCTATCTCATATTTTTCATGAAAGGATCTGCTGAATATATATATATATATATATATATATATATATATATATATATATATATATATATATATAAAACACTTATTACAACATAAGTATTATATTTTACACTTATATACATATTACTCATATGTATTAACGTTACTTTTCCATTAACAGGGCAACAGCTTTCTGGGCCTGGATTTGCATTAACGGAAAACTACCACAGGTTTCAGTCCAAAATCAAGTAATAAGATATAACTGTTTACCCCTTGAGGTGCTTAAGGTAAATGAGAAAAAGTTGTTACGATACATAAATAATCCTTTGCCATGACATCCGCCTCCTAGCTGAAGAGGGCAACAGCTGGATTGGCCTCGTTAACAGTGTTTGTCCCATGGAAAGTATTTCCTCCTTCTGCAACACATATGAAGTTACTTGTATTGGTACCATATAACAAAAAAACGAACCCAACAGTGCTAAGTCCACTATAACCGAAAAAAAATATCCCTGCTGAGACGATAATCACTTGAAATTTTATTATTAACACATTAAAAAGTTAAAATATTTTAACTTTTTAACGTGTTAATAATAAAATTTCAAGTGATTTTCGTCTCAGCAGTGTTATATTTTTTCGGTTGTATTGGTACCATATTTAAGGGTGCTTATAAATATTTGTCTTAGTTCTGCAGCTATTATATTTGTGGAAAATATTGACATGGTAAATTAAGCACCGTGCACATACAATTGATATACCATTCTCAAACCATCAAGATTTCTGCCGTGATTATTCCTCCACAATTACTTTCTGATTTACAGCAGGCCCCTTAAAAAAAAATAGTTGATGACCAGCAAAAGGACATTATTTGGCATTGGTTTCAGTGGCAGCCTTGTCGCTACATCAGCTCTGAAATAGTGCCATCTATAAGGGCTACTTGGTCAATGGGATCAGCATCGTTTGTTTCAACAATAGTTTTTCCTGTTCAGATCAGCGTGTTTCCCATTGCTCAGGATTAGGTTATAAATTCTTTTTAATGCTTGTATTGAAATTAGAGATCATTATGCTCTCGGGCGACTTGAGCACAAGTTGTAGGTTGAATTTACAAGTGTTTCTAGGTGGTTATTTAACAGGATTATAACAGTCACTTTTCAAAAACAAAATTATGGTGTTTGCTACCCCTCAATAGTAATCCATTTAAAATAATACACCCTACTACTGTCCTTTTAACTGAAAAGATGTCCATATTAATGTAACTGTAAATGGAGCTGGATAAATTCCCTTACCAAGTCATCACATAGAAATTCTGACTTTAAATTTACAAGGCAAAGTCAACTTGTTATTTTAAAGAGAGAAGAATGCTCCGGATTACTTCTGTTTTTAGTTAAGAGAATGACAGGTGTGTGTGTGTGTGTGTGTGTGTGTGTGTGTGTGTGTGTGTGTGTGTGTGTGTGTGTGTGTGTGTGTGTGTGTGTGTGTATACTTTCCCTAGGACAAAAAACGTTAATGAGGCCAAAAAAGCTGTTGCCCCATTAATTGAAAAGTACTGTACTAACAAAAAAAAAAAAGGCTCACAATCCTCAGTTTAGTTACTAAAGGTTTAGTTATGTAACATAAGTCTGATGTTAATATGCATAATGAGTTTTCTAATGCAGCTCCTAGTTCATTTGATGTAATTTAGTTACTAACAGTGTCAGTGAATCTGCAGAATGTATGCATCTATAAAAGAACATAGGTATTTTCAAAGGAGTCAAACACTTCCATCAGAACGAATCATTTACCATTTAAAGTATGTAAGTGAAGGATAACAGAATTTCAAGAGGAAAGAATTCTAAATACAAGTTCAAAAAGTCAAATGATGTCGCCACTGTTATTTCCTCAAGCTGCAGCTTCATAAACTTGTTAAAAAGTATCTAAATAGCCTCATGCACAACAGAGGTTGTCTCTAGTGAGAAAAAAGCATTTTCAGCAGGAAATTCAAGTCTTGAAGCTTTTAGAGTTTACAGAAAGCAAAAATAAATAAATAAATAACACTCGAGTTGCCTTGTCAGTGCATGTCATGAATCTCCACAATGAGAACAGTCATGCAGACCACCAGTTTCCTCACAAAACATCATCATTAAAAAATAAACCCTTTCATATAAAAACAGCTATTTAGAAAAAAAGAACCTAATTATATATATATATATATATATATATATATATATAAAATATATAATATATATATATATATATATATATATATATATATATATATATATAAAAAATATATATATATATATTATATGTGTGTGTGTGTGTGTGTATGTATATATATATATATATATATATATATATATATATATATAGATCTACTATATTGGTCAAATTTCATTTGGTCGAAAATGATTACAGGCAGCCCACTTCACTGAAACCTCATTTGACTGAAAGTACATTTGGTCGAATTACATTTGGTTGAACATGTTATTTAGCCCCTGCCCCACTGCAGTGCAACCCTGGAGTGAGAATATAAAGTTGGGGGGGTGGGGGCACAGCCTCCCACATTGATATCTATCTAAACAAAGAGTCTAAAACATCTAGTTAGAAACACTAATTAGAAACACATTATTACCCCACCACTGACCCACTAGAAAAAATGCACTTTGGTATTAAGTCAAATTATACTATTACTGAAAAATTAGAAGACATATATCATTTGTAGTTATTTAAAAGGGAAAAGCATGTACAGTACTTATAATGGGGAAAAGAGAAAAGGAACATTAGTAACAAAAAAGAATAGGAAGAAAGAAGAGAGAGAAAGAGAGAGATTGTTGTTTAAATACTCGGTATTATATGTAATTAGAAGAAATAGATATAGAAAGGAAAAGAGAAAGTTAATAATAAAGATGATTCACATTACCTTACAGTATAGAGATTTTCCAGAATCAAATATATTATGATTCATAAAACAACGCATTTAAAATTAGAAGGAATTTGTTCATTTGTCCTTTAGTTTCTTAGTTTTGTTTGCTCCTTCCTTCACAGACCATCCATTTTTTTTGTTGCCTGTCTCTTCAAACTCTAAGATGCCCATTCCATTTCTTCTATGTCCAACAGTATTTTCTTCTTTTGGATAAAGTCTACTGCTTCTTGTAGGGAATCAAAGATCTTCACTCCTTCTGACAAGGTGATTTTTATTCTTGAAGGAAAAAGTATTTGAGCTTTAATATTGGCTTTTTTCAAGGACTTAGTTAGAGAAACAGACTCCTTTCTTTTGGATATGACTTTAGAGGTGTAGTCATTGCCAAAATTAATAACATTTTCACCCATCTTGATAGGGGAAGTAGTCCAAGCTGATTTCAGCACTAAGTCCTTGTCTTGTGAGGAAAGAAATCTCACTATTATAGACCTGGGGTTAGATGAACTCAGAGTTGAAGCTGGATTTGCCAGGGACAGATGAGCCCTCTCAATTCCAAAAGAGAGGGATTCAGAAATGTTTAGTGCTGATGAAAACCAATTAAGGAACTGAATCTTGTTAGCACCCTCTTCTTTCTTAGGGATTCCATATATTCTTATGTTATTCTTCCTTGATCTACTCTCAAGGTCTTTCAGTTTCTCAATCAGCCTGGTGTTTTGTTTCAGAACAAATTCATTGTGATGTTCATTTTCTGTCACTCTATTATCTAGGTCAGTTACTGTCTCATCTAAGGCAAGAATCTGTTCAGATTGTTGTTTTACTATTCCATTTAGAAGTTCCAGTTGTTTACTGCATCCTTGTTTGATAATATCCATTTTCTTTTCAAATGTGTCCATGTTTAGTGACAGTTCTTGGATGTTTGTTATTATAAGATGTAGTTCTTTCTTCACGGCACTCTCCTGGTGTGGGTTCTTTGAGTTGCTCATGTTGAGATCTCCTGTCTTCACAGGAATAATTAAAAAATCCTCTTGACTATGCATTAATTTTTAGAAAATAATGAAGAGTCTATATTAATCTATTTTTTAGTATACTTTTAGATAGATTTTTCTAAGAATTAAATTATATTTCCTGTCAGGATATTAAAATCTAAGCAGAGCTATGGATTTCTGCTGCTATCAGACTGGTATCTTGGCCACACCCCTCAGCTAAATACTTCTCATTTGTAACATCCACCACACTGGAATCTTTGTTTACATTCTGAAACTCCACACAGAATATTTTTTTTCTCCAAACTCACACTTTTCTCCCCCAGACTCTCCAAAGCTTTTCACTCACCCTCCCTGTTGCTGCTTCCATTATGCCTCTTCCTTGCTGCTGTAGGAACCCAAGCTCCAAAGAATATGGGATCCTTTATTAAAATTCATAATATACACTATACGCATTACATATACAACTTAGATTATTTACAATTATTTATGACGGTCTTACATATTTTCTCTTATTTATCCATTAAATCCCTCCATTCCTTTTTCTACAACCAAATTTGTATTTTTTTTCAAAATTTATGACAATATCCACTTTTCATTAAATCTTATTTCATTCATTCTTTCATTCCAGATAATCCATGTTATACAAAACAACTTTTTCTCTAATGTATCCACATCATTATGTTTCCCATTTTCATAGTGCCCATATTCTATCATATCTATATTTATACTTTTACACTTTTCAATCCCTTTATACATTACTTTTCACATATTTAATAGTTGATTTACTCTTTCACATTTAATAAATATGCTCAGTACCTTCTATTTCCCCATAATAGCTACAAACTGTTTCCCCTGTATTCTTATATGGCAAATTTGCCTTTATTGGAAGCTTATTTATTGATAATCTCCAGAGAAAATCTGTACATTTAAAATATCTTTCATATCTATTAATTCTTGATTTTATAGCTTTCATTTTTCTTTCTTCCAAATGTTTCCCTGGAAGAATTAATAAAATATATCCATTATACTTTCATACTATTCCTTCCTATTTTTCTATATCACTTATATCAATCTTCTATAGCAATATTTTATCTTGAAATATTTTCATTTCTATACTTGTAATTACTTTTCATTTTAAATTGTTAGTTCCTCCCACATTTATTGATACTTTTCTTCTATTATCTTTACTATCATTTTTCCTCTCTTTCCTTTATCCACATCAATACTTTATGCAATTTCAATGATGTTATGTTCACTATTGGATTTATTAAACCCAATACAAATTCCTTTTTCATAACATAAAGAGTTCCTATTTTAATTGGATTTAATCTTGATCCCCATATAAATGCAAACAACACAGACAGTAATTATTTGTCAAATTCAACTGGTGTCATAAACACACTTGCTAGATGTTCTTTTTTAGCTAATATCATTGAGTTAAGTAAATTTTATATGTAAGTTTGATTGTTCTCCAGAACATACAAATATGTCTTATTTTATGTTCTTCCAATGTGTCAGTCTCTGTTGTTGTATTCCCAAAAATTTTATTTATTCTTTATTAAACTGAATGCATTCTATTTTGCCTGAAAATTCCAGTCCTTTATTTTTTTCCTCATTAATACTCAAGCCTAACACCCTTAATTCTTTACTAAGTGTCTTAACAGCTGTTTTCATCCATTCTTCATTTTTTTACAATTAATAATAATCATCCGCAAAATAAAACATTACTAGAATCTGAATTCCCTCTGCTGTGCAGTATTTATCTTCTTTCAATAATAAGTTTACTTCATTAACAAAAGCAATCATGATTAATGCAAATAAGATACTACTTGCTGGACATCCTTGGTTTATACCACTTTTTATTTCTATTTTCTTACTCAACCAGCCATTAACCACTAATCTTACTTTGTTTTTATGATACACTGAAACAAGACTATTAATTATTTTTCTACTTTTAAAATCTCCCATAATACTTCATGGTGTATTTTATCAAATGCTTTACTCACATTCCCTATTAATTTTTTTGATTCTGTTTTTCTATCCATCATATCTTCTATGATTTCCCTTATAATCAATAAAAGTTCTTGACTGTCTTTCCCTTTTATTCCAAAAATGGTTTCAATCAATAACTTATTTACTGTACTTTCTATTCTCTTGTCTATTACTTTGATAAATATCTTATAGTCCATATTGTTCAACACTATTAGTCTCCAGTTTTTATATCTGTTCTCTCTCCTTTTTTCCATATGACTTCATTGGACACATACATATTATTTCATCTTCTACTCCTTTCTCTAACCATTCATTTAATACCTCCTAAAAAGCATTAGTTTTACCATTCTTGCATATCTCTATAATCAAATGTTCAATTTCATCAAAACCTGTAGCTGATTTCAGAGTTGCTGTCTTCAAAACTTTTTTCTATCATTGTAATCTTTTTTTCTATCACCTTGTTATCTTCGTCTGTTATTTTTTTATTCCATTTATGTCTCCCCATAGTTTCATATTTGAAAAATATTTTCATAATTTTTTTTATTACATGCATTATTTTTTTCTGTGTGTTGACTATATTGCCTTTCTCATGTCTTAGTTCTCTTATTATTCTTTTATTTTCATTTACAATCTTACTTAGGTTAGGTGCTATTTCCTCCTTTTTCCTCTGTAAAAACTTTCTTTGTTTGAATAGCATCATTTTGATTTTTTCTTGATTTATTTCATACAACTTTTTTATTTTTCTAGAAATCTTTCTTTGTTACTTATTATATCTTTAAATACTTGATTACTGATAGCCATGTATTTGTGACTATCTTGTATTCTTTTTATCTTTTGCTATTCTAAAACCTCTTTTTCATATTTTTCTTTTAAACTTATCCACCAACTTGTCCAATCTTTGTAAAACCTTCTCATATCTATATGCTGTAACCATAATTGAATAATTATTTTTGTTACATAATCATTCAGTTCTGTTTCATTTATTGTTTTGATGCATCTACCTATTTTAATATATTCTTCTTTTTCTCGAATCTCTATACAGATTGCTACATGATCTGAAAATCCCATAATTTTTATTCCTTTATGTACTACTTTTAAACTCTCCATTACTATAAGATAATCAATGTCTGTTCTCAAATTACCCCCCTTTTGCATGTCCAATGTTTATTGCTCCATAAATATCTTTCCACTTTTAAATATTTGCAAAATGACCTTCACATCTGCCCATTCTTTACTCCTATTCCTTAAATCACAGTTATAATCTCCTACTAATATTATTGGCATATTAGCACTAACATAATCAAGATTTTTTTCTAAATATAATCCCCCTTTGTTTCTGTAGAACATACATATACAGTGCCACAATTCTGTATACTCGATTCTTCTGTCTTATATCCAATATTAACATTCTTCCCATTATTACTAATATAGAATCCAATTTTTTTATACTTTCTTTACTTAAAATTGCTATGCCTGAGCATTTTCTTCTCCTATATTCCAGGTAACGTTACTTTTCCATAGTACATTTACTTGTGTTCTCTCTCCTTCCATTAAAATTATTATGTCTATTAATATTATGATATCAATATCCAGCAATCTACATCTTTCTAACACCCCTAATCTTCTCTTTATAGTCTTTATACCATTCATATTTATAGCCAATATTCTCACTCTGTTCCAAGGATTATCATTTTTTTTTCAAATTGTTTTAAAAAAATCCATTATACTGTGCTTCTTTAAAAAAAAGTCACATAAAGAGTTTTTATTAATGCAAATAAATGAGCTTACCTCTCTGGGTTTGACACCCAGTGGTGAGATAATATTGTCCCATATTTCATACCTAAGTTTTTTCTATCTTGCTGCTTATTCTTACACTATGTTTCCTTTTCACTTTAATTTTCTTTTTATCTTTTTTTTTCCCTCTCTTACAGTTTGCACATATTTATTTATTTATTTCAGTTTGATTACCGGGGAAGTCCACTGGGCCAAGAAGAACCCATTTTCAGTGGAGGCCCGGGGAGAAAAGCTCCAAAGGCAGTACAACCAATACAATGTTTAAGAAGAATACAAAACATAATACAAAGAGCAAGAAAACAAAGTAAGACACTGCAAATTCAAATTTACAATAGAAAGTACACACAATAAGAATATTTTAAAATGCATATTTACAATAGAATGTAGACACAGTAAGAACATTGAAAATGCAAATTTACAATACACTGCAAGAATTTATAGGACACAGCAAAAGTTAAAAACTAGTCGAAATTTTTTTTTTTTTTTTTTGCTAACTATTCAATATTGTCATCCATACAGTGAAGTTAGAGCCTGCTAAAACATAGCTAGAGTTTGAGTGTATAAAGGTGCAGGAGTACAGGGGCTTAGTCTAGGGGAACCTTGGGATTAAGTAGGGTGAAAGCAAGAACATTCCATTTTGAAGATAGGTGTAAGAAAAGTTGGGTTTTGAAGTAGTCTGAGTTTGGTATGGTTCTAAGAGAAGGAGGGAGAGAGTTCCATTTCCTACCTAGAGAGAAGGATAGAAGATGTTGACCAGCGGGATGTTTTGGTCTGGGGATGGAGATTAGATTTTGGTGTTCAGATCTTAGAGATCGGTTGGGAATGTAAGGGGGGAGGATGTTGGATAGAGCAGGGCATTTTTCTGGGTAGAATATTAATCTATGAGTGGTTGTTAGTTGGAGATAGTCAAGGTGGTTTGGGAGTTCTAGCCAGTTTAAAGATTGAAGGGAGAGGCAGTGGTGGGTTGAGTTTTTGGATTTGGTGGCGAATTTAGAGATTTTATTATAGCAAGCTTCAAGTTTAGAGGTGAGGGAGGCAGACAGATTAGTTAGGAGAGGAGCTCCATAAAATAGAGAGGGTAGGAGGAAGCAGGTAGCTAAGGTTTGCCTGGAGGATTTGGAAAGAAATAGATTATTCCTGTAGAGCATGCCTAGTTTTTGGTGTTTTTTTTTATATTTTGTTGAATGTGGAGGTCAAATTTAAGATGTTCATCTATGGTTATGCCAAGGAGTTTAGCGTAGGGGACCACTTCAATAGGAGTGTTAGCTTAGCTGAGGATGTTGAAAGAGTTTTTGTCCAAGGAAGAAGTCTTGGAAGGGAGGAAAATTAGTATTTTGGATTTATTGGAGTTGAGGGAGAGGTGGTTTTGGTGCATCCAGTTTTCTATAGTGGAAAAAGCTGTTTGAGTTTTAGAGAGAAGTTCAGTAAAGCTGGGGGCGGCACAGACTAAGGTAGAGTCATCAGCGTACTGGATGACTGTAGTATCAGGGAGAGCAGTGTGAAGGTTGTTCATGAAAATGTTGAAAAGTAAGGGACCGAGAATGGATCCCTGAGGAACGCCAGTAGGAGTAGGTAAGAAGGAGGAGGTAGAGTTCTTCCATCTGACAGCCTGGGATTTGTCAGAGAGGTAGCTGGTGAAACAGGCAAGAGTATTAATGGAAAGATTAAGGTTGGAGAGGTGACAGAGTAGATGTGAATGGGAGATGGTATCAAAGGCTTTAGAGAGGTCCAGCAGAACAGTGGATACTAGAAGTCCAGAATCTCTGGCTTGATTAACTGTTTCTAAGAAGGCAAGTAGGGCAGTTATAGTGCTGTGGCCTGGACAGAAACCATGTTGGGTGGGTGTAAGTAGCTGATTCTCTGTTAAGTAGGGTAAGAGTTGGCGGTGGGCACATTTCTCAAGAATTTTGGATATAGGAGAGAGTAGGGCTATAGGGCGGATGTTAGAAGTAGAGTTGTTTTTACCTCCTTTATGAAGTGGTAGAATGTAGGCAGAACGCCAGAGTTTGGGAATGTATGACTCTTTTAAGGATCTGTTAATCAGGATGCTAATTGGAAGAGCTATTCCTTCGGCTGCGTGTTTGAGGAAGGAGGGGGGGAATGTTGTCGGGGGCGTTGGAACAAGGTTTTAGTTTGGTTAAGAGCTTTTTTATACAAGTTGTGGAAACTGGTTTGAGTTGAAACACAGGGTGACAGTCCTTCGGAGAGTTTAGGAAGTTGGAAGGGTTGTTATCAGGGAATGTTTTGGTTAGTTTGGCTATAGAGTCAGTAAAGAAAGTGTTGAAGAGTGAGCTTAGTTCATTGTCAGTTAAACTAGGGTCAGGGCAGGGGTTATTTTGTGACCCAGGATGGAGAAGAGAGTTAACAGATTTCCAGAAATGTTTGGGGTTGTTAAGATTAGTAGACTGAAGTTTGTTGTAGTAGTTTTTTTTTTGTCTCTGATGATTAGTTTTTATTTGGTTGCGGAGTTGGGTATATTGGAGCAAGGCAGAAGGCCGTTTGCTTTTCTGATAAAGCTTCCAAGATTTATCCCTGAGTTGCATGGTTTGTTTAGTCTCTTTGGTCAGCCAAGGAGCAGAATTGACTTTGATTCGTTTATTTCTAAGGGGGGCTAGAGAGTTGAGAGTATTTAGGAAGATGGAGTTAAAATGTTCTACGGCATTGTCGAGGGACAGAGTTTGAAGGATTTGCCAGTTGATTTCTTTGAATATGTTGGAGAAGATTATGGGGTTGAAGTTGCTAAGGTTACGAGTTTGGATATAATTATGTAGGAATTGAGAGGGGTTAGCTGAGCGATGAATGAAGGCAGGTAGATGGTCACTATAGGAGTCAGGGATAGTTCCTGATAGAGAGATTTTGTTAGGATGGGAGACTAAAATGCAATCTATGATGGAGCCAGGGGGGGTGTTTTTTGTTGGGCCTGGTTGTAGAATGGATTAATTGAGAGAAGTTGAAAAGGTTGATAGCTAGGGTGGGTGAAGGTGTGTTGATTTTGTTCCAATCAATGTTGACGTATCCTAGAATAAATGTTTCATATTTTATTTCAGATGAGGCCCAGTGGAGAATATTCTCTAGGGTAGAGATGTTGTCGCCAGGGGAGATGTATAAAGAAATTATACAGATATTTTTATGTTTATTGAGCTGGAGCAGACAAGCAGTGATTTCAGTATTTTTGAATAGAGGGGTTGAGATTTGCAGGGGGATTATGGAGAGAAGGTTAGAGTAGATAATGGCAGAGCCTCCACCTTTTTTGTTTAGTCGGTCACTCCTGAGGATGTTGAAGCCAGGAGGAAGGATTTCTGAGTCAGAGATATGGGGTTTTAGCCAGGTCTCAGAGATGGCTAAGATGTCAGGTTGGTTGTGATTAATCCAGGCGTGAACATGGTGAAGTTTGTTGTTTAGGCTTTGGGCATTAATAGTGAAGACCTTAAGGGTGGTAGGAGAGGTCTTATACATATACATATTTTTTCTCTCCTTATTTCTTGTACTTCCTCTTTTTCTATTCTTTCCATTATTTCACCCCACAATACTGCCTTTTCACTTTCTGGTTCACTTTGCTCAAATAAGTCTTTTAGATACACATCCTGCAATCCTCCTGACTGCAGGGTTGTAACAATGTTTTCCACCTGCAATTCTCCTTCACCCTCGAACATTTTTTGTTGAAATAACATCTCTGTATCCTGTGTAGGTTTGCACTCCTTCTCTTGTATCACCATACAATCCTTCTTCTTCCACTCCTCTATTTTAGTGACACCCTTCTTCATAAATAAACTTTCTTGTGAAGGCTCACTTGCCCTCTTCATTGCTTCACACTCCTTTTTTTGTGTCCACTATCAATCACACCATTCTCCTCCATACATCTCCTTCCTTCTGTGAGATGCCTTCACACCCAGACCTGAAGCAGGAAGCATTGCTGCAAATTGAGTCCCCATATGTAAAAGAATAGGGGATGTTCCCTAATGCCCTGGCCAAATTTACCCAAGTAATATAAACACCACTTTGGCTCTCCCTTGAAAAGAGGTCACTAGCCTAGTGAAACTAATCTGGTCAACAGAGGCTAAATTAAAATACAGTACATCTATTTTTAAGGCACTTAGCTTATTAACATTGCCAGCATGGTGGTATATTGGTGAATACTTTGGCCAGACTCAGATAAGTGCTATGAACTGAATGATTGCTGTCTATAGCTTGTGTGACATTTTCAAATAAATTAACTAAATTGAAAAGGTAGGATATCTGTTTGAAAAAACAAACCAATGTGGATCTAGACTGGGAAACTTTTTAATATCATATTTTTTGAGGAGTGGTACGATGTATTTCATTGCTTTGCAAATCAGACTAGTCAGGCTAATATAGCTATAGTTTTCTGGGTCCATGGTATGGCTTATTTTGTTTAGGGGCACCTCTACTGCAGACTGCTGTATTTTGGGAAAAAAATCTCTCTTAGCTTAAACAATTTATAGATTGCTCTTTTTCTCTTCTGTTTCCCACTTTTTTCTTTCTCTTTTCATAGTCTTATCACACCTTATACATTTCTCCTTCTCACTTTTGCCTTCCATCCCTTGTAACACTCTTCCTATAACTGTCACATAGGACTGATCTCATAACTGCACTCATCCTTTTTCCATCACCCTTACCTACCTCATTTATCTAAATAGACTCACAAAGTCATAATGATGTACATTCTTTAATTAACCAATATCTAATAATACTTTCTGATTTATTTTTGACACATTTCCTATATTAGCTCTTAGCTGTTTACTATGTTAGTTGAATTAGTTCACACAACTGCACTGTATTAGTTTTATTGTATTCCTTTTGTATATGGAGCCTTTCTGCTGAAAAGGGACACCTCTGCTCAGACTGAATAAATAATCAAATGAATAAATGACTGTATAAATAAAATAAATAAATGAGGAAGGGTTCTACAAAAACATGTTTGGTTCTATTTATTAAACATCTAAGTAAATTATTATGCCTGATGGAAGTAGTATTTTGGTCTTAGAGAGCTCCTTCCAAATGTGTTCTATTATAATTTTAGGACTTGTAGGGGATTTAATTTATGGAATTAAATAGCTATTACAGGGAAAACATTTTTACTAAATTTATCTGGTAGTATATTTGTTATGTCTGATAATTCTGAGTGATTAGTAACATTCTGGATAAGTTCAGAGCACTGCTGAGTGCTATTTCTTAGTTTCACAATATAACTAAAAGAGGATATGTAATTACCCTTTGCTTCATAAAATAATTCAATCTGATGATTTGCCTTACTATGGGCACCTTTGGATCTGTTGCATGATGTGATACTTTTTCCTCTTCTCATACACTTTATTTAAGCTGGTGGTCTTCTCAGACCTCTCATTATAATTGGCTCTTAGAGCTACAGCCTAGTCTACTTCTTAGCTATTTGGAATAGAACTCCATCGTATGAACAGCAGCTGTACAGGAGAAGGTCTGGTGATGTTACATTTGTATCTGAATAGTTCATTTTAGAGTTAGAGGATGTTTGCACATCTGAAATCCATGAATGCAGAATTAGTGGCATCATGTGAATTAAAGATTTTTGAAAGAGAAGGTTACAAGTTTATGGTCCGACTTCCCTAAGGATGGAGAAACTAGAAGAGTGGTATACATAGTGGCTATATTAGTTAGGAACAGGTTGGGAATTTTATGTCCTCTTATTGGTTTCTTAAATACCTGCTCCTGATAACTTTTATATGTCAAATTTAAGACTATTGGGCATATCCAGCTTAGAAGGTATAGTTATTCCAATGTATTGAGGAATAGTTAAAAGCTCCCATTTTAAAGACATTTTTGGTAATTGGTAGTTCCTGAAGTATGCTGAGTAATCTTATGTGGTCATCTGGAAACATGGAAAGTTTGTCTTGTTCAGAGTTAGTTGTAATTCAGTGTATTCAGTTTGTGAGTCTCCAGAATCTGACAAGAGTTGACAAATATTGAAATGCCATTAAAGTCTCCATTGGGTTTGAATGCATGGTAAATAAAAAACCCAGGTATGGAGGAAGTGTTGTCTTTACACTGAATACAAGTCTCAGTAACTACACAGGATGTGTATGTGTTCAAGTTGCAGAACAGTCTCAAGATTAGGCAATTTATTGTTGTCTTCTGGCACTGAGAGAAACCACACTGATATGGTGTGATTTAATGTTGGACATAGCTACACTGTTATCTGCTACTTTCGGATGTCCTTTAGCAAGACACTGCCTAAAAGGAGCACTATGGGGTTGGAAGGTCATTAGCCATGAATCAAGAGGTGCAGGCAATGTTTACATAAGCAAATTGTTTATCAATCATCTGTTCCCATTCTGATACACACTGCCCCCCCAAAAAATGGCACTATCTACTAAGACAATTGTTGAAGAATCTTCTCTTTGTATATACATATAATTCTTGCCTATATAGGATGCTTGTATAGTGAGAGCACACATGACTCTCTCCATATCTATCAAGTTTTGCCCTCCATTCATGCCCACATGGGCTGCCACTAGTTCACAATCATATCTGTCTAGTGAGAGGTATTTTAAAGCCTTTGTGATATCAATGAGCTTGGCACCAGAAAGACCGCTAGCTGTAAGCCTGCCTTTGACTAATCTTGTGAGTGTGGAGTTAGTCTGCCATAAAACAGATCACCAATTGCTAAGACATTGTTTTTACACATGGAATTCGAAGTATTAGGTGGATTGTTGTTTACCTCTTGGTGACCCTTTACTATGTGTGACCATGGTGCTAATGTAGTGGTGGACATTTTCTGAGACCTATCTTATTCTCATTCTGAGATGGCATCAAAAGTAACTTTTTTACAGTTGCAACATAAATAAATCAGTTTACTGTGGTTGTGATGAAATATTGGTGATGATTTGTGATGCCCACAACCCACCTTGTTGGGTGAGAAGGGGGTATCCCGATTACACCAATATTTTCACCTACCACAAACTGAATTATCTGTATCAAGTAAAAGTTCAATGTCTACAAGCATATTGCAGGGCCTACACTGCCTTAAATTGCATGTGTTATACAGATGCAATAGCAGGAATGCAAACAGGTTTACTTTCCATTTTGTCCAGGTGGGGCTTGGATTTAGTTTGGTCTAAATGTGCAAAATATTATGTCTGTAGCTTAACTAGCTGTAGGGTATAGAAGGAGAAATAAGATAAGTGAAGGTTCAACTAAGTCTGAGCAGCTAAGGGGAGTTTAGTGCAGTGTCTCACACACACACACACACACACACACACACACACACACACACACACACACACACACACACACACACACACCATGTGAGAACAACACAACCGGTATTGTGACACTACAGCAAAGTACTAACAATGCAGTTACACAGAGGAGTCCAACACAAATATGCTCAGCCTACATTTTAAGCCTAGCTAATTACCTTATGTAAGAGTCAAACTTTACACCTTGTATGCGTAAGATAAACACCTTAACCATTATGCCAAACTCCTACTTATAACATCTTGTTGGGTGAAAAGGGGGTATCCAGATTATACCAATATTTGCACGTACCATAGACTGAATTATCTGTTATCAATTAAGCCTAACCATGCTTCCCAAACATATTTAACAAGTTTTGATAGGGATATATGTAAATTTATGCATGGGTGGTCAAGAATTTACAGGCTGCCTCTGATGTTAAAGAATAGGTGTCAGACTAGTGGTACATTTCTGATTCCCCATCAACTGGTCCAAGTGATACTTGACTTGGGTTAGGAAAGAAGTCTGCTTTATATAGGTGAGAAGGCTATTTCAGACAAGGGGTAGTCTCTGAGGCACATTCCTCTCTTCCTAACATGTCCTATTTGTGTTGGATACAAGATCTGGACCCCTAGATTGGGTAATTATGATGCTGTTTGTTTTGTGGTTGTGTAACAGGTTCATCAAAGCAGGATCAGAGGATGCTTGGTAGGCCAGGCATAGATCCCCTGTCAGCATTCTGTAGCAGCCTAAACACAAAGATAAGGCTTTGAGGAAGTCTTTGTAGGACATGTTGTTTACACCCTGTATTCTTTTTTGTGAGAAACCTATGTGGATACTCTAGCTGATGCATATGCTTGTGTGAACCCAAAGGCTGAAGAAAGGGAGGTTTAGTCCAGATATCTAGGTGGTAAAATGTTCATATTAACACCAACTTATATTTTAATTTTGTAACTGACAATATTTTTTCACCAAAGTAAGTGCACAAGAAAAACAAAAGAGGGAAAACTGATGCTTTAAAAAGGGACTACAGCCATTTCTTGTAGTCCATTGTCTAATATACATTTTTAATAAACAGAATGTAAAATTGTCAGTATTTCTAGAGGCAGAGAAAGCCTCAAGAGGTATCAAAAGCTGCTGAAGAAGAATACAAAGCATGAGGACAAGATAAGTGCTGCTCGTTTATACTTGAAACAAGTTATCATGACAAACATTGCCTTGGCTCATCTATAAAATAATATTTCTCATCAACTGGTATACATGAAATAACAAATATGACTCTGTGATGTGAGATTTATTACAAGTTCCATGAGTTGAAAGTAAAACTCTGAGAATTCTCAAGCTATTACATAAAAATTACTTGATAAAATATGTCACAGAAGCTGTCTACGGTTATTTTATACAGCAGAGTACAGAAAGCTTTGGGGGAAGTATAGACATTTACAGAACTACCAAAAGGCATTACTGTTGCATTAGAACAGATGATTTTTGTTTTTTAAGCCATAGTATGTGAACTGTACAAGGGTTACTAGTTTCTCATTCATGCTACTGTTGCCAGAAAACTTTTGAGATAAAAAGAAGCAACTGCTTTCAAATATGTCACTGCAATTTCATGCTCAGATAAATTGCATTTGTACCATTTAAACTTTTTGGCAATGTAAGCATACTTTAGCAAAAGGCTGAGCGATTCAGTGTGTATGCTTTCATCTTAGGTGTCAGCACTAAGCAGATACTACAACATACATGCCAATATGTCCTCCTTCAGAAATAAATCAGATGAGCGCTAAGACAGACCTTCAGAATAAATGTTACATAATGCCATCTACACAGCTCTCTTCCTACACCGCCCCCCACTTCTACAGATAATAGGAAGTAAGCAACACTTTGTACCATCTTTGAACTGCAGATGAGAAAGCAGAAAAGCCATTGGTGGAACTGGTACAAGACTGAGACACAGATGTAAAACTCTGAAGAGCTAAAGGAGCGAGGAGCTATGTTTGAAATTTCATATTAGAAGATTGACAAAGTTCATATTCGTAACTCATTGGTTGGTAACACTGTTTCAGACAAAAAATGATGCATAACATAAAAAAAAGACCCATCACCATGCTGTAATGCAATAAGATGGCACACATATCACTCCATGTTAATAATATTCAGTAAATGTATTAACACACATTGATGGATTTCATAATGGCTACTCTATGTATCAGTCTGTACATGCTTAATGAATTAAAGTTATCACATGTATATTAGTTGTTTATGAATTAGACTATCAACTCTATGCCATGTACATTTTTAAGGTTTCTAAACAATGCATACTGTCAGGAAGTTATTTATTTATTTGACTGATGTTCTTACATTCAACCTAACTTTCCTGGGAACACTACATTGAAGAATGTCCTGTAGACTATCAAAGGATTCATACAGTGAATGAGGTAAATTACTGTGTTTGATATTTGCATCAGTTGTGTCTTTTTGATAAGGGTAGAATAGCAGCAGTATGTGTGTGTGTGTGTGGGGGGGGGGGGGTAAGTGTTAACAGCCTAAAAAAAATTTCATTTACTGTCAACAGTTAGTAAATAGAGTTAGTTCTGTATTTTAGCTACAGTCAATTGTCAGAAAATAAGACCCATTATAGGCTATCAATTATGCTCTAAAGGTTATATGCAGACAGCCAAGAACACATCCAAATGGTCAGCAAAACTTCCGTTTTGTTTGGTGCAATGAACCTCTTGCTTGGTTCCCTTTCAGTAAATGCATACAGTCTATTACTGCAAGTTCTTGTCATTTGGTGAAATAAACTCCAGGATTAAAAGAACAGTGAGTAAAGTGTCACTGATATATGACAGGTTGTATATTAGGTTCATCATAAGAATGACAACATAATTTTAATACAGCGAGATGGAAGTATTTGCTGTTGATCAAGAATTACCATCAATCATTTATTCTTCACTGAACTGAAGCTCAGTAGATAAGTTCTACCATACTAAATGACAGCTCACGAAAGGTCCACTTTTACCAAAAGATATTTACCAATTGGAAATGTTTTATACTTAAATTTATTTTGAAGTTACTGTTATACTGAACTGAAAACGTGTAAAGCAGCATATGTCTGCACCACAGTTAAAATAGAAGAATGCAGCTAACTGCCTTACAAGCATTCGTAGTCTTTAAAAGGTAGAGATAGAATTTCTCCACTTCTGTTTGGTTATATGATTTTATCTGTAACTGTACAAGGTAATGCACACAGTTCTATTTGTAATTGTAGAGACAGCTGTTTGTTTAATTTGAAAAGTTAGCCCATTTTTGACACCGATAAAATCATTTTAAGGAACTTAAGTTTTAAATGCCTGTGAAATTCTCCCACTGTCAATCTTACATGTCTGACTGTGGTAAACAAGCTGCTTATGATTTACACATTCACAAAAAGGTTCCACTTGACTATGCAAAAGTTTGAACGTCTGATTTCTTTTTAAGTTAGCCAAAAAGTTAGCAACAGATTACATATTTTGCCATTATATTATGCATATTTGGTGGTAAAACCCTTATTCTTTCTATCATACTCAATTTTCAACCCATTTTTCTGTTCAGATATCACAAGGTTTTTGTCTTTATCAACTTCTTTCAACAGGTTTGTAGTATTTTGAGGTTAGTTTCAGTATATTAAGCATTTCTTTGCTACCATGAAAACAAACTAATCAACTGCATTATGTGGAAGGAATGATTCTGAGGAATATTGTATTTATATTGCCCAGGAGAATCTAGTGAAATGCAAGGAAAAACTCAAGTTAAAGCATACCTTCATACATGATATAAGTCCTCCCTTCTATGCACAAATTATAATGTCTGTATGTATAGAATGAATAGTGTGTCTGTTGTAATCTCTCTGTTTTGCACATGTCCGATTCAGTGAGTTAAATGACCTTGTGTCCAACAGTTATTCAGTTTCCTGACCATGTCCTGTGCACTTTACTGTTATCAGTTCTCTGCAGCTGCAGCTGTAGCATTCAGTAATACATAAAAAGGATAAGACCAGTCACTATTTTAATATAATGAAGCAGCTGTAGTAATGATAAATGGAAAACTAGGAATTCCTAATCTGTATTTTAAACTGAAACTGTATCTCACAGGTAACTGAGAATGTGCCCAGTGATTTTTTTTAAGACAAAGAGAATTTGATCAGTGGAACATTTATTAAAGTGCAGCAGTCTCAATGAAATAGAATCAAAAGCCTGATTAGATATTTGCAATAATATCATTTTACAGCAATGAGTAAAAGTTGATGGCAATGAGGCTTCCTGAGAGAATGATGGCTGTCTAATCCTGAGCTCTTGCCTGAGGTAAAGGGAATAAACCTCTGAAATATAGGAAAAAGTGGACAGAACAGCAAAATAAAGGTAGTAAACACAACATAAATGAAGGTGAAACAATAGAACAACAAAAAGAAGAGAGGAAGATTAATACAGATAGTAGAAAGAGTCTCTTAGGATACAACATTCTTAAGGGAAAGATGGTAGAAAAAGTATCTAAGAATACAACATTCTTAAGGGAAACAATAGAGGTCCAACAATAGAAAACTGAGAAACTATAAGATGAGTGCAAGGCCTGCAGATGGACAACTAGTACAATGCATAGAAAGGCTAAACATCTGGAAGAGTAAGTGGCAAAACTAAAGAATAAACTGGATTTTCAGGAAAATAGATCCAGGAGGGAAACCCTGAGAATCATCAGTATCAGTGAACAAACAACTGGGAAAGAACTAAGTATCTTTATAAAGACTCTTTAAAAAAAAACTCAACTAAAATTATTTGAAGAACTGAATCTAGAAAAACATAGAATCCACAGAAGAGGAAGAACCCAAGGGGCTGGGACCCAGCCAAGACACGTGCTATGTAAACTATATTCTTACACAACAAAAAAATGGATCCCAAGGAATAAAAGAAAAACAAAAGTTAAAGGGCCCAGAAGACATCAGAATAACTTCAGACTACTCAGCAAAACAGAGGCAAAAATACAACCATAAGAGACAAACTGAAAAGAAGCGAGGAAAGCGCCAACTTCCAGTTCCCAGCAAAGTTACTGATAAAGAACACCAAGCCCTTTTAAAACCCCAAAGCAGACCTGGAACTTTAGAGATGGATGAGAGCTATGGAAATCTGAAGGCTAAAGTGCAGAAGAAATTAACGTAAGCCATACCCCATACAAAAGTAAAATCTCTGGTGCATCAGTAGAATGGTCATTCCCCTCTCAACAGCAAAAAAAAAAATATATATATATATATATATATATATATATATATATATATATATATATATATATATATATATATATATATATATATATATATATATATATATATATATATATATATATATATATATATATATATATATATATAGGTTCCATTCAGAAGCTTGAAATACTGAAATCTCGAATTTCAGTATCTTGAGCCCAAGAAGCTGAATCCACATAATAGCGAAAGTTCAGAAGCATGAAATTCAAAACCTCGAATACTGGAGGTTTTGAATTTTGTGCTTCTAAAGTTCCATTATGGTTATGTATTCAGGTAAGTGTGTGTTTCTGTGTTAAGGGGTTTGGGTAGGGGCTGTGGTGTGCGTCAGTGTGTTTTGTTGTTGTGATGTGTGTGTGCGAAGAGAAAGTAGCTTGTGTGGTGGTGTTTTGTGAGTGTTTGCATGTAGTGCGACCTCGAGTGAGAATAGTTATGTGGGGGGGGTGTTGGGGGTTTGCCCTCACATGGGGGGTGCAGGGGCTTGCCCCAGCTCATGTAGTAAAGTGATTGTGTGTGTGTGTGTGTGTGTGTGTGTGTGTGTGTGTGTGTGTGTGTGTGTGTGTGTGTGTGTGTGTGTGTGTGTGTGTGTGTGTGTGTGTGTGCGCATGTGTAGTAAAACTGTGAAATTCAAAACTTCTGGTATTCAAGGTTTTTGAATTTCGCGGTTTTTAGTTTTCATTGTTTTGTGGATTCCACTTCTTGGGCTCAAGATACTGAAATTCGAGATTTCAGTATTTCGAGCTTCTGAAGTTAAAATATATATATATATATATAGAGAGAGAGAGAGAGAAGATGAAACAGCTAATCAAATGACACAATAAACAGGCAGATGAAAAAAATTATGCAGGCAATGGAAGCACAACCACTAACTTTATGACAAAGTATAGCTAGAGCACTGGCAGAGTTCATAAAAATAACAACCTAAACAACCCACAAAAAGAGGATAGAGGGTAGAAAAAAATCAAGCTCAGGACTGAGACAGCAGGGAAAGGTAATATTATGCCAGCAGGATCAGTAGCAAAGAGAGGAGAGACACAAAATTAGAAGAAAGAAGACAAACTTCAGCAAGGAGGAGCAATAGAAGTGCTAGTTGAAACAGGAGGGATAATTGGAATGAATGTCGGGAATAGCTTAATAAGCAAGCTAAAACACAAAGCAATAAAAATAGGATGGACTGGGTGAAATTCCTTATAACACAATCACTCTTAGTCAGCCCCATACAACAAATGGCCAGTGAAACATACCAGAAGGAAAGCCATAACTTAACTCAGCAAGGAGTGCAATGACAAGCTGAGTCCTTATAGATGGACAAACAAACACAAACTCAAAGGAGCCCAATACTCATAGAAAGTATCTTGAGCTCAAAGCACATGAACGAAGTAGAGCACACATGCATAGTAATCGACAACAATGCATAGTAATCGACAACAATGCATAGTAATCGACAACAATGCTCACCTCCTCACCTGCACATGTCAAAAGAACTCCACTCAGCTTTGGTAATGACTTTAAAATGTTAGAATTAAACTCAGCTAGAAGCAAACATGAGAATCAAGAAGCCAAAGTATGACTGACGTAATGGAGGGAAGGGAACAAAGAAGAAGTAGGTAAACAAGCAGGGGAAAAAGGCAAGGGAGGAATGACAAACCAGTAACCATAAACACCACAAAATGTAAGCTCAGAGGCACAAAGTACAGGCAAAAAACCAAGGCTTGATAGGAGAGCCTGAAAGGAAAATCAAACAAGAGAATGACCATATGAAATAAGGAGCTGCACCAGACAATCGAGGTACAGATAATTAGACAACATGCTACACACCAGGCTAAAGGTGAGTGGGAGAAAGTTATATGTTTTATTTTATAGAAAAGAATTTAAATAGAACAGAAAAAAATCTAAAGCAGGGGTGTAATGAACAATGGTCACATAACAGCTCAGGGGCTTACTGGAAAACTGAAATGGGATAATCAACCACTGAGGTAAACAGCCACCAGAACTATTGACAGTAGTTTATGGATAATACAGGGGAAGGGACCCAGGAACTATAGCAACCCTGTAAAGAGTTTAAAAAAATCACCTCAAAGATAAGTACATTATACAAAAGATTTACTATCAAATGCTCGACACTTGAAAGGTCAAGTCACACAATTATTGCAACCTTATAGTGAAAGTCATGCTGAAAATTGGCATGCCCAGTATATACACCAAACACCAAAACTCCTTCCAACTCCAGATCTAGGATCAAGTGCTAACATGGGTCGGGAAAGGGGGCAAGTTCAGACAGTTGGTAATGTCAGTATTCAACATCCCAACATACCTCTCCACCTCTTAGCACAAGAAATCTGGACAAAGCCAACATTAATGGGTGAACAAAGGGAAAAAAATAGGGATGGATTTTAAATATTGCTCTTAGAAACTTAGAAAATTGCCAGAATAACAGGATTTGTATTAGCAGTGATTCACCAGAAAATTATACATTTTATGAGGAACAGACCAAAAATATAAAGCAAAAATCTGGACAATTGTGAGGTATGCATCCCGACTGTCAGTAGGTAGGGTTCACTCAGCCCAACTTGACCTTCCTAGTGTCTGAGCATGTGATAGCAAACCTATAAAAATGTAGCCCCAGTCTTTATACATACTATGAGAAGCTGTGATGCGTCATTGCAGCAGGTGATGAGGTGAATAGTGGAGCTCATGGACATGTAAAAGAAAGACATAAAGGCAATATCAATGCCAAATTAACTCAAAGTCAGACCCCAGGACTAATAGCTGACCTCCAGAAACTGAACTTACAGAGCAACAGAAGTTTACAGGCAACCATGTCACTGTGTTGATATATGCATGTGTGTAGTTTGTTCACATTGAAAGGACCAGAACTGCGATTCACAAAACAGTGCAAAAGTAATTAGGTGAGTATTCTAAGTAATGTAAAATTGTGATGCACACAGCAATGTCAGAAATGAATTTTTGCTTTTAGAAACAGACTTAAATGGGAAAAATAGATGTACCCTTATTAGTAAAAGGTATCTGTGGGAGAAAGGGCCAGAAAGTAGGCAGTGTGGACAAAAGAAAAAAAGTGGGGGAAGAAAAAATGGAAGTAAAGGGAAAAAATACAGTATAAATAAAAAAGGAAAGAGTGGCAAAGAGAAACAGAATATAGATACCTATATATGAATAAATAAACAAACAATAGTAAAGAGGCGGAATAGAAGGGAAGAAACAAACTGCACTAAGAAGCATAACAGTAGTGACAGAAGATAAGATGGATTGATAGAGAAGTCCACGCAAAAGAAAAGCAAAGAAATAAAGAAAAGAGTAAAAAGAAAAAAGGTCAGACTGCAGAACAGGCCCGGCAGGAGAAAGAAGGAAAATATGCAAAACATACAAATATAGGCATAGGTACCCACTGCACCCAGTGGCAGTTTGTAGGGGTGCAGATGTCTAGCCCAAGGGAGTGGGAGGAGAAGAGAGCAGAACATTAAAAATTGTGACCTGGAATGTGAGGGGGAATATCAAATCCAATCAAGAGACATAGAACTGTCAAAAAATGTATCAGAGAAGAGAGTGATGTCTGCATGATACAGGAGGCAAAGGTAAAGGTAAAGGAACTAGAAAAGCTAACAAAGAGAGACTATCCAGAAGGGGTGGCAGACCACATAAGGGAGAGAGGAAAAAAGGAAATTGTCATTCTATTAGAAGAGGGATATCAGTAAGAAAACAAAGAGCAAGGAGAATGGAAGAGAGGACGGATGGTGATAAACACTGAAGAGAGAAATAGAGGGAGAGAAATGGAATCTAGGGAACAAATAGCCACCAAATGAGGAAAGCAACAACTTCTTCAAAGGATTCTCTGCCGCCTGGAACAAGTCAGTAATACAGGTCAAAATGGAATATATTGGGGAGGACTACAATGTAAAACTAAATCCTTATCTGGATAGAAAGTTTGAATACAGGCAATACAATGCTAACAAAGAAAAGGAAGCAAAGAAGGAAATGAGAAATGGAGGGTTGGTCCGAGAAACAGACAAGAGAAAGAAAAACAATTCAACTTTACCAGAAGGCAAATAGGATAGGGGAGCAGGCTAAACTAGTTCCTAGTGAGAGTAAAGAGTGCAAAAATGTAGTGAAAATAGTCATGCTTGACAGATCCATTCCTCCTCTAGCCATGCTCAATCACTAATGAGCTAGAGATAGAGATGGGAAAAAGCAACAAGGGGAAAGAAAATGGCACCCTTCAAAATGGAGATGAGAATATCATCAGAGAAAACTCAGAAAAGGAGTGAGAAGAATCATACTAGACAACCAGGAAAACAAACTAGAGGTAAAAGATTAGTAGTGGGATGGGGTGGGATGAAAGTAGCTATAAGAGGATGGGCAATAGAAGAAGCAGGGAAACACAGGAAAAACAAAGATGATAACCTAAGAAGATGGGAGCAGGAGGTAAGACAACTGCAAAGGGAGATGGATAAGCCAGAAAAGGAACCAAAACAAGGAACTGGAAGAACCCAGAATGAAAAGTCATATTGAAAGATTAGAAAGCACAAACACAAGAAGAGAAATTGTTGAAAGGAAAGAATCCTGGTGGCTACAAGAGGATAAAGCAGGAAAGGCTTTGGCATGGAGACTTAAAACAAAAAGAGAGGAAAGAAGGACCATCGAGTTTAGAATAAGGACTAGGCAAATAGTCAAAAGGGGAGGAAGAAATAAGGAGCTTCTTCTGGGAGATGTATAAATCAAGTTACGCATTTAAATAAGCCCAAAACAATGAAACAGAAAGGACAGATTATCTTAGAGGAAGAAAAGGAGGAACTAGACAGGCCAATAACAAGACTGAAAGTTGGAAAGCACCCTGCACTCTTCTTATAATCTCATTCTCTCCAGCCTTCTTCCTTCTATAACCATAATATGAATGCCTCTCTCATACTAAGACATCACTCAATTTCATCTCACTGTCTCTAATCATGTAATCTCTGAGTCATGTTATTATTTTTCATTGCACTCTACTATGAAATATATGTTGTATGTTTTTTTCATTAGAACATTTTTCACTCATGTTTTGTAATGTAACATCTTATTTTGTGATTGAAAATATGTGTACTTGATTTTTGAAATATTGTGATTGTAGAGCTTTTCTCCGTGGTTCTCTGCTGAAAAGTGGGCACTTTCTTACCCTGTCGAACTTTCCCAGTAAACAAATATCAAATAAGTAAATAAAAAATAAAAGTATTAAAGGGAGGAAAGCAACAGATCAGGATGAATCCCCCATTGAACTCTACAAACTAGTAAATGCAGAAATAGATAGGGAACTAGCAAAGGTAGCAACGCAGTTAGAGAAGAATAGATACTCACTGATACCAGGCAAGAGGCAAAAATAGTCTTGAAACCAAAAGAAAAGAAAAAAAACTGAGCAGGGGGGCACTCCAAGTAATATCCCTACTACACAGAAATGGGAAAATTCTAGCAAAAAGAATCGAGAAACCTCTCCCCACATACTTACAGAAAGAGCTAAGTGAGATTTTTATGTTCAATACTCTGAAAGAATGATGAGTGGGAGAAGCATACAGGAATTGTGTAAAAGCAATGTATAGACACCCATAAGCAGAATTAAAGATAAACAGGGAAAACAAATAGAGGATCTTAATCCAAACTGGCACAAGACAGGTATATCCAATATCCTTAAGCCTTTTCATCCTAGTAATGGAAGTTCTAGTCTATGAGGTAAAGGGGGCACTACAAGAACTAGAACTGCAAGAGGGAGGTAAGGCCAAGTTCCTTTTATTGGCAGATGTCTGCATCCAACTACCAGAAGACAAAAAGAAAGCTTCAAACATAGTTATGTTAACATTTCAAAATTTAACCAAGACGCAGGGCTTGACTGTAACCTAAAGTAAACATTGTGTGTAAAAATAGGTGCAAACATGGATCAAAGAGTTGCAGGACTGGGGATAAGCATACAAATGAGGCCGGGAGTGGGATATCTATGATTAGAAGTGTGGGAGACAGTGAGTTTGATAAAAGAAAGGAACTTCAACAGAGAGAGAAGTAGAAGAAATACCAAGGAACTGATAGAAAAGATCACAAAATAGGATAAATGTTAGGGCATATTCCCATGACAGAGAGGAAGTGGGTAATCAATCACATCCAAAGCCACTGTGACAAATTCATATGGGGGTGTGAGGAAAATGCAAGGATTAATAAAGGAAGACTAAGGGGAAGCACAAGCAAAGGAGGGTGGAGAATACCACAGTTTGAGAGGTATGCCAAAGAATGCACCATAATCCAATGGTTAAGGACAACAGAAAAGAAACTAGGCAAAAAACAAACAGTCAGGGAGGAAAAACAAGGAAAGAGAGAAAGTAAATAAAAAATCAGGAGAAACTACAAAGGTAAAGACCCAACTAGCATTAAACAAAATAGGAGTAAAATGAATGCTGGAGAACATTATAGGTGTAGAGAGAGGTATATGGGAAAGGGAAGACTGGGAGAAAGAGGGATGTGAAGAAGAAGAAAAAAGAATCATGGCAAAAAATGCATGGTTCATACTAGGGAAACCCCCTATGAAGACCAAAGAGCAATGATAGTACAGAGAAAAGGAGAAGACTGGAAGGAGATATGGGAAAGAGCAAAAAGTGGGGATCAGAGTGGAAGAAGTATGAAGGAAAATAGTAGAAAATGTTTGGAAACATGAGATGGAGACAACTGAAGAAAGAAAGATATGGATACAAATGAATGAGATGTAAAGGGAAAGGGTAAAAGAAGACTGGTTTACAAATTACGTGGGCAGGAAAGAGAAGAAGAAAAGCAGAGACTTAGGGTACCCTTAGAAAAGAAAGGATGGACAGCCACAGACAAGAAATGGGAAGAGGTATGGAAGCTGGCTAGCTAACAGATCAAAAATCCTAAATAGGAGATGGGATATACAGATGGGAATACGATACTTGTGGCACCAAACACCTACCAGCAAAAAAAAAAAAAATAAAAAAAAAAAAAAACATCAGAGAGGTGGAAAGGGTGATACATGTTGGAAATATGGTGAAGAGAGAAAACAGTAATTATTCATATATTTTGTGAAAGTGAATAAGCAAAAAGATACAGGACAAAGAGGTGGAAGAATGGGCAAAGATATGGGGACGATCATTCCAAAACAGGTGGGAATTATACCTTTTAGCACCAGACACAAATCAGGGAAAAAACTGTAGAGAAAATAACAGAACAGATGCTAGCATGGGCAGAGAAGCAAAATCTGGAATTGCCAACAACTGGACAGGAGTAACAGATACACAAATATGGGACCCAAAAATGAATGCTGCAACACCCAGAGGAAAATAATAAAGGAAATAAAAATAAGAAAGGAGGGGATACTGAAGAATGGCAACAAGTAGGTGTAAGATATTGCAACAGAATGTCATTAGACCCAGAGAACAGGTCAGACAATAGTGAGAAAAATATAGAAATATGGTAAGAGACAACCACAGAACAGGGATGGACAATTTTATCTTGTATAATTAAAAGAACTAAAAAGACACACCAAAAGTGCATGGCTATGAATGTCTAACAAGCTTCATCCTGTAGTCTTAGGTTTGATTCCTCATGTTTCTTTTGTTTAACATCTGCCACTGGCCAAGTCATTTCACTAGACAGTTCATACAGTCACCTGTAAAAACAGGCAATTGTGCCTAGTGAATTTACCTGCCTAATAAATAAGCAAACAAGCAAAGAAATAATGCATTTATATCACTTGTGGCATAGAGGGGAAAAGCCATGACTATAGCCCTAGCTACCTGAGTTCTATTACAAGCTGTAGCAGTTAGCAGTGAGGATGAGCACGATTAGTCTGGGGTGAGGGAGTTACTCCCTAATGAAGGCCAGGGACATGTCAGGAGTGCTGCTTACAAGGGGGGTGATAGAGTTGTATACAAATGCATGGATGATATTCCACAATCTCAATGCATGCTACCCCTGGAACAACATTCACTATGCAGAGGGGCAGGAAAGAGGGCTTAAATGAGGAAAAACTCCCTTAACAGCAGTGTGACACTGCTCCAGGAAAACTTGATCTCCTCAGTGGCCCCAAAAAAAAGTTAGTCTGGAGTCAGCAAGGAGGTTCAGAAGACCCAGTAGATTATGAGAGGTCCTGGCTGCAGCCAATGGTCAGCTGCTAGGAGAAAAAATACTGCAGTCAAGTTTCAGATATTTAGGTTACAATGTAAAGTAAATAAAATAAAAGCTGATTTAACCTACAGATGACTTTTATAATAAGATACAGACAGATATTTTTTTTTAAATGAGAACTAGGGATAGAAGAGATAGAAATATGTCAGGCAGACAAAAGTTTTAAAGATGTACTACTAAACTCCCCCTGGACCAAAGTAAATACAGACAACTTAGGAATGAAACTAAAAGGCAAATATTACTAGATAAAAGACAATACTATTGTAAATTGCAAACTGACCACCAAAACTGTCCACAAAAATTCTGGGCTGGACTAAATCAACTTCTTCACCCTGGTTGTACTACTACCCCTGTCCCTGCCACACTCATTGATAAATCCCCTGACAATGTCTCTAATAGTTTTAACCACTTCTTTACTGAGACAATTCAAACTCTATCTAATCAATTACCACCCAGCCCTCATACCTTTGACTCTCGAACACTCAAAAATATTCCCCTACTTACCTTTCAACCTGTACCAACTTCATTTATTTGTAAATTAATTAAAAAACTAAAACCCTCCACACTCTCTGCTGACCAACTCCCAGCTGAATATTTGCAAAAAACAGCTGATGTAATTGCTTACCCAGTGTCTATCCTCATCAACCACCCCTTAGCAGAGGCCAAAATCCCCGAGATCTGGAAGATATCATATGTAATTCCTCTCCACAAGGGAGGCACTTCCACTGATCTCTCAAACTACAGGCCCATATCCATACTTTCCCCTCTAGCAAAAATAATGGAAAAATGTGTTCAGAAACAGTTTATGCAACACCTAATTGTCAACCAACTACTGGCTGATACCCAACATGGTTTTAGACCTCTCCATAGTACTACCTCAGCCCTCCTTGTCTTTTCAAACACCATAAACTCCCATCGTAATAATAATAATATCTCATCTGCACTATTTCTAGATCTGTCGAAGGCCTTCGATATGGTGGATCATAAACTTCTAATCAATACATTGCCTTCACTTGGTCTGGACACCATTGCTGTACAATGGTTTAGTTCCTATCTATCTGGCAGAAAACAAGCAGTTTTATGGCAGACCAAACTTTCTAAGTTACTACCTAATACATTGGGAGTCCCACAAGGATCTATTTTAGGACCGTTATTATTTTCCATCTTTATCAATGATCTGCATACAGTTATTCCTAATGCCAGTTGTATACAATATGCAGACGATTCTACGTTAATTTGCTCTGGTACTACCCCTTCAGATTTACAATTGTTAACCCAGTCTACTTTCAGCAAAATAGAACACTGGCTCTCCAGTCGTCGCCTGATTCTTAATCCTAAAAAAACTAAAATGTTGTTGTTTCTTCCAACTAATAGGTCCTGCTCCATCAACTTTACTATCCTAGCTAAGGATGGGACCATAATTTCTCTGGACCTCTCTACAAAATTACTAGGGGTAACCATAGACAACAAACTAAAATTTGATATACATGTAAACCAAATGATCAAGACCATTAACAAGAAGCTAGGCTCTTTATATAGAATAAATAGCTTCTTGACCCCCCCAAGCTAAAATGGCCATTGCCCAGACTCACCTTCTCTCATCACTCCTGTACTCGTCCCCCTTACTTCACAATATAAGTAAAACTGTCATGAACAAACTCTCCAATTGCTACAATCATATTGCTAGGTTTGTTACTGGGTCACCATATAGGACCCATCATTGTACCAACTTAGCTAAGCTCAACTGGTCTGAGCTTCCTAACCTCATTTCTTTCAACCTACTAGTCCTTACCCACAAAATTATATACAACCCTGAATATGCTCCTTCCCTCAAAATGCTGCTTCCCCTTTGTAACAATCCACGTCCATTGAGGTCATCCAACCGTCTCCTAATCCAAACATTCAAAACTAATAACTCTGCTGGTGACTCCCTTCTCACCAACACTGCAGGTAAAATTTGGAACAAACTTCCCCATGATATTATATCCATCTCTACTTTAAGTCAATTTAAAGCTAAGCTAAAAACACATCTGAGTTCAATGCGAAGTTGTCACTGCCTAAACCCGGGATAGTCTACCTTAGGCTGGACTAACATCCATTACAATTGAATCTCCTACATCTCCTTTCTATCCTAATCCTCTCACATTTTAGATAAATTAGAAAGAATAACATATGTTCTATTTTGAATGTAAAATTTGCTTCACTGTTATTTAATTGCTTTTTGATACCTGTGTTTGGAGCTTTTCTCCCCGGGCCTCCGCTGAAAATGGACATGCATCCAGTCGGATCCTCCCGGTCAACAAATGTAAAATAAATAAAAATAAATAAATAAAATAAAATAAAAAAAATGTACCTCAGGAATGTTATATAATGGTGGAAGCCTACAGTGCAAACTTCTGAAATGAAGTCAAACCAAAGTGACTAAAAAGAATAGAGGCAATGCATCTGATTCCTAATCTGGTGCTTAAAGTTTGACTATAAACACACAGGATGTAAGGCCAGCAGTAGAGGATGATGATGGAGTAGCAGAGGACCAGCCCCCCTAATCTGGAGGCAAATGTTGAGACTCCTAAAGGAAACTAATTCTTAGCACCCAATTTCTCAAGAGCAAGTTAGTAAACTGTGTATTTTTTTGGCTGTGGCCATGCAATGTAGCTTTAAGACATACCGCTATGATACTGAATACATAACATTGTTCAACAGGAAGGACAGTCCATCAACAACATTTCATAAGCCATAATGGCCTGACTTATAGCTTTGATACTGACTGATCCTTCAGTGTCCTAAGTCTGTGCACCATGGAGCAGTCCCCTTAAGGCAAGTAGGGATTTTGCCCTACTGAAGTCATAAGGAGCATGGGACTATGTTCATGGAAATGAATGGGATGATTTGTGATCTCAGTGATGAAGTGGTCTGATGTCAACATGATGACTCAGGTCAAAAGGAGGAATAATTAAAAAATAGAATTTCTAACCCTTCAAAATGCAGATTTAAATGTGAAAACAATGCTCACTGTTGAAATACTTGAATTACTAACACAAATAATCACTCCCAAGTGGGAAACAAATTTCAATTTTTGTGCTGAAACACAAGAAAAGTTACAATGTTTACTTCCAGAATGACAGAAGATTCTGGTTTCATATTTTATAGAAAGCAGTATAGCAGGAGTTGTATGCCTGTGAAGAGATAACAGTTCAAAATTCAGAGTTGGTTAGCATAATATAATAGATATAAATTAGATAAACATGTATTTTGCTGTTGGAGTTGGGCTATGAAAGCAGGTGCTGCTGTGCAGAAATAAATCTTCTTTAATTACTATTGATAGAAAACGAAAAAAATGTGATTACCTGTCCAATCCCCTCTACACTCTGATATGATACTGTCCTAAATAAATCTGCAGTGGACATGTGTTTGCTGTTTATAGTATGTACCATCTAGCTGTTAAGATCAGAATGATTGTATTAATGCTTGTTATTCTGGAAAGTGTGTTTACATACTCCTATAGAATTAGCAATACATATTTTTTATTCTTCACAATGAAAATGTAGAGGCATTCATTGTAATGCACTTTATTGTACTAAATTATATAAATGAAAAAATGTGTCTTCTGTTTTTTTCAAATGAACTGCCAGGATAAAAATTGACCCTGCTTCAGAGTTTATGAATGAAAATGCAAGAAGTGATAACTCAAGAGTACTGGTTTCCTGCATCTGCACTGAAATGGATGGGTGCACATACGCTCTATTGGTCTGTGGAGAAATGGAAATAGACTACCACATGTATTGTGGCTTGGAACTTAAAGAGAACACATTGTAAGTGTGGAGGGACTTCAATAGAAAAGTCTGACTTTTAATCTTTTTTTGCTGTTACAACTATCTTTCTTGCATGCCCTTGTGTATGTTAAAAATAGAAAGAGGGGTATTTGAACTAACAGAGGGAGATTCTTCACATAAATGCCAGTCTTAACCTTCTTTGTTGCGTCAGAAGCCATAAATAGACTTGGCAGTAGCTACTGGTGCTGAATTTGTTGATGCTGAAGGCTTATTTTCCTCTTATCATGGCAGATGTAGCACTAGCAGGCTCTTGCATCAACAATAATTCTGCAGATGTAGTGACTTATAGTGCTGTTATTGTTTCTGCAGATAATGTGAAATATTCCCTTATTATAAAAGGTCATGAATTATTTTTTTAACAAATTATAGATTCCTAATTGGCTGACAATTCTTTTCTCTGTGTGTATACTACTATATATCTCACGAGAAAAGATTGGGTAGCGGTAGATATAAAAACAAAATAATCTGTGCTGTTGAACTGAGAAAGTAAACAAACCACTCCCATCTTCTTTACCTCACTAATTGGAAATTAAATAAATAAACAGTTGTGGACAACAGATAGAGATTACATTTATCCACCAGAGCTATGCTTATGCCATTATAGTGTGGCAATAACCTTCTTTCACAGCACAACCAACACATATTCAAGTAGTATCTCAGGAAGATCTGTTCACATAACACTCATCTTAAATCAAACACACTGTGTATGTAACCTGGTACGACATGTTAAAATGTAAGACACCATGTCCAAATACAATACTATCAAGCTAATAGCAATGCCATTATAACACAGCACACTTCTACCATCTACGTGAATCTATTCTTAATTGTTACAATCTGCAAATGCATGCCTTTTAAGTAGTTAATTTTGAAAATGCATAGCTTTTGTATTAATTCAAAAATGTCTGACTTCTTTATACTGTACATATTACTGCCTTACGACTTCCCAACGTGTCCCTTTTTGTTATGTTTTCTTAGTCTTATCAGTCTCTTTCTCTCTCTCTTTTGATATATTGTATAATAGCTGACAAATACAATTCCCTGGTAGAAAAGTTATAACTCCTTATTTTGCTTGAGTTTTGGCTCAAAATGGTTTGAGGACCAGCTCACTAACCCAATTAACAAAGTTAAAAAAAAATAAATCAAGATTCCTTCATATAGACAATTTCTGCCTAATGTCTTCTACAAGCAATTTTCAAAAAAAAAAGTTTGGCAACAGTAATACTGTTTCTTTTCATGATTAGAAGAAACAAAAATATCCCTTTCTCGCATACACTGCCATGTCACAAACATAGATTTTCACTAAGGTGCACCAATTTCACATATTGATTAGTGACAGCACAAAATTAAATGGTACAGCAGAGAAGATGTTCCCAACACACACACAGGTGATGGCTTAAAACTCTGCTTCCAATATTTCATGTTTCAAACCAGAAAATGAACTAATATTGATGATGGACATCAAGCAGTAAAATAGTAATCATCTTTAGTGCATGTATTTGAGCAGTTATTTTTTTGCAACAATGATCGCAACACAAGGGTCACTTACAAGAGCCCGTTCTTACTTATTCTAACCCTTATGTCTCAAACATTTTATTAAAACAATAGAAGAAGAATTAGGGCGACCTACATAAATGCAGGTGAAAGAAGAGAAATCTGCTAAGCAACAGCTTGATATGAGCTGAAGTGATTTTGCTAGTAATATAAGCAGTGCTTTAACTTTTAGGGGCAAGTAGTTCAACGGGTAGCATACTTACCTTTAGTGCAGAAAGCTATGGGTTCTATTACCACAGTGGGTAGTTAGATTATTTTTTTCCACTACTGACCGTGCAGTGCAACATGGGGAGAGGATGTACTACACTCCTGAGTGTGCTGTCCTTTAGGTGAGATATTAAACCGATGCCCCATCTGACTGAGTTGGTGGCAATTCAGGTGGATGTAAAAGACCCCATGGCAACTATCAAAAGGGGCACTTTATTTATAATTTTCAAAAAACAATCATTCCTAAATAAATATACTGATACATATCTATCTGTCTATCTATTGAGTGAGCGAGCGAAACAGAGACAGTTTTATATATACCTACATAGTTCAAAAAACAAAAAACACAGTGAAATAAATGTTCTCAAACCTTATGCTACAGACATTTTTGAACTTTTGTAATACAAATGAATAGTCCCACAATTTATTATACAACAATTCTTCACATTTCATTAGCCACAGCATCCATTTAGGACCAAAAAAACAATTTTAACAGTTGAAATACAATATGTGTAAACTCATTTTCAAAATAAACACCAAACCAAAACTAGGAAACGAAAAAAAGGGGTGGCAAAACCACAGTATAGTCCACTTAAAACCAGATTTATTGTGTAAGCGCTTTCATGCACATTAATCCGTGCACGTCTTCAGACACCATATTCATTACAAATGCAGCATATATAGTCGAACAATTAAACATAATTGAAAACAATTAAGTCCTTAATTAATAAAATAAGGAGATATTACCCCAAATACAACAAAATGAAAATGTTGTATTTCTAACCCAACGAATTAAATCCTAAAAAATATTTCATCACCAACACTTTAAGAATATATATAATAAAAAACAAAATATATGCATGTTAAATTAAATGACACATCTCGAAAAACAAAACAATATATGTATGTATATATATATATATATATATATATATATATATATATATATATATCTATACCGACAAATTGTTTTCAATTATGTTTAATTGTTCGACTATATATGCTGCATTTGTAATGAATATGGTGTCTGAAGAAGTGCACGGATTCATGTGCATGAAAGTGCTTACACAATAAATCTGGTTTTAAGTGGACTATACCGTGGTTTTGCCACCCTTTTTTTCATTTCCTCATTTTCAAAATAACCATATAACAACATATTCATAGTTAAGGAGAGCAAAATTTTTGTGTGAAAAAAGCAACAGTCATATCTCAGAGCTGTTCTATCCTAGGATAAGAAAGAAATGCAGCTTCAATAGTTTCTTTAACATGATAATTAATACGCGACTTTTGATCGTTCATCTTATACTTCAATAGTCTTTTAACAGGTAAGCATAACATGACATAAAAGTTCATGCATTTCTGGTCTATATCACTGCTTCATATTAGAAGAAAGATCTTCCAAATTAATCTTCCACAGTAACTCTTTACTAATATATTTGTGAATAACCTTGTTAGAAACCCTCCTTCTTTTATCTTGCAAAATACATTATCCAATACTAGACTACTTGGTCCATAAAATCTCCCCAAGAAAATCACAGTTTTAATCCTTTATCTTGGTCAACACTTTAAACAGATGAACAGATGATAAAAAGTGAACAGCTTTAACAACCTAAGACCACCTTCTTTTCTCCTATAGTACTATACATTACATTCAGTAGGATGTAACAAACTCCCCCAAATAAATTCAAAAAACAAACTAAAAAACTCTTTTTCTTTCTCATGTGGAAAAGGATATGCATTCACCAAATACACCAATTTACTAATAATTAAAGTATGAAGTATAAATCTTTTTTAGCAAAGGACATTTTAAAATCTGACCATCTATCTAAATCTTTTTATCTCACATAATTCATAATCCCATGAGGAAGAAAAAATATCATCGGAACCAAAGGGAATACATAAAATCTGTGTAATAGGCATAGTACAGGAAATATCAATCACAGAAGAAATTCTACCAAAGCAAATACACTTTTGTCTATTCAAATATAACCCAACAGGCTGTAATTTAGCAGTTATATCACTAAATATTAAAGAAAGCTAAACATTATCTTTAGGCAAAAGGGATAAATCCTCAACATAAAAAAGAAAAATATATCCATTAATACCAATAACTAAATCTCATGAAGTCATTGAATAAATACAGGAACATCACCAGAACAAATAAGAGGCCACTTAATGGACAGTCTTGTTTTACTCTCCACCAAAATTTAATCTTGGAACCAAACTGACCATTAACCAATTTCATTATCTGAATATGATCATAAATAGACTGAAGAAATGAAATAAATTGTCAAGAAATAAAACAAGAAGTTAACATGTTACAAATGGCTGTATGAGTCAAAGTATCAAAAACTTTTTTTACATCATATGCCAAAAGCAATCCCTAACCAGTTTCTTGTATGGAAAGAAACGGCTGCTCTCAACAACAGGACCACATCCTGAATATTTTTACCTTTAATCCAAGAAATACCAGGAAGAAAACAGATGAAAGAACCTCTAATTAAGCAATAAAATATCAATTTACCAAACAATATATAATCAGTATTATTTAATGTGAGTGGTCTCCAACTTATTAAATCCAATTTTCACCCTTCTTATATATAAATCTGATCATGCCATAACAAATTCCATTGGTACTAATACCAAAGTGAAGCCATTCATTAAGAACATGTATAAACAAAACTCCCTGAGGTGAAGACATTTGTTTGTAATTAATACCATCTATGTGAGAATAAGAATCTTTTGATAAAGACTGTAAAACTCTTATTTAATTCAGATTCAGTAGAGGACATAAGAAACAATTCAGGATAATTATTATCTATCAGAGGCACATCTTAAACTTTTTGTAGAAGGAAAATCTACTGAATACAAATGGTTTAAATATTGTTCTACATTGTTTCAGTATAGCTCCCTGAATAATCATTATAATACCTGAAGTTGGGCTGAGTCCAGTCATATAACAGTTAATTGTATTATTTTGCTTACTAAGGGAGAACTATCTCATTGAGTACCCTGCATGACATATTTTTGTTTAAATAATAAAAGATCAAATCTATAAGTATTTTCTTGTACCAAACTACTTTCATTGAGAAGCACAGTGTCTGCGCAGGAATAATATAAAGAGGCCAGAAAATCTTCCCACAGTGACTTAGAATAAGACTTTTTAATAGCCAATAATTTCTTCTCCAGTGTAAGAAAAAATAACCTATAATCACTACAAAATGGAATCAAAGAAAGATGCTGCGACCATAACATGATAAGATGTGATCTACAATCATCAGTCTGTAAAACAGATTCAGTTAATTTCTTTACTCCCTTACCTTTAAATATACATCCAGTATTTTTACTAAAACTGCACACACAACTCATCATTGTTAGGACAGCACAAAAACTGTTTCAGCTAGAGAGAAAATGCAAAATTGAATACACATAATAATCAGTTTCAGTGGGCAACATTCTCCTTTTCAACATGTGTTCCATAAATTTACCCAAAATATGATAACCAAACCTGAAAGCTCCCTTAAACAAAAATGTCTGTGTTAATTTTACATGAAACCAACGTAAATGACAATTCAAATCATCTAACAAAATAAAAGACAATGTAATGGTAGCACACATCCTCAATCTTTTCAAAAGGTTCAGTACATTTTTCAAACTGGCAGGAGCATATTTAAAAATAACATGAGGAAGCGGGTCTATATTAGAACACCGAACTTTCAAAATTTTGAGTGTTCTAATATTGACCCATTTTCAGCGAATGCTGAAAATATCGAAGAAACAGAAATCCTAATTTTTTCCTAGGGAAAGAATTTGGTTGTCTGTTTCTGTTGCTTCTGTATTTTTAGCGCTGTGGTGGTAAGTTCAGGTAAGTGCGCGATTGTGTGGACGTGAGGATTAGGGTGGGGTAGGTGAGTTAGGGTTAGGGTGCGGGTCAAGTGACTGTGCAATAGTGATGGACCTTAGGGTTAGGGTTTGTGTTAAGGTAAGTGGATAGTTAGTGGTGTATGCATACTTTAGTGTAGGGTTAGGTGTAAGAGTTTAGCTGTATGTGTGTGGATTGCTGTTTGTTTGGTGTGCTTGTGTTGTGTGCATGTGTTTTGGAACAGCAATTTTTTTCCCTAGGAAAAAATTCACTGTTCTGTATGTTCGATGTTTTAAATTTTCGATTAATAGGGTTCGATATTAGAACACTCAAAATTTTGAAAGTTTGGTGTTCTAATATAGACGCTGAGGAAGCCCAAGATCACCCAGAAAATCTAATATAAGCAAATGTCCTGGCTCAACTATAATAATATCCAAGAGAAGAAGAGATGTATTATACAAAATAACAAATCTCACTGCAAAGATCAGTTGCAAAAGGGTGGCCTAATGGTTAAGGTGTTTGCCTTACAAACACAAGGTGCAGGGTTTGAGTCTCACAAGGGATAATTGGCTAGGCTTAAAATGGCTTGCAAGAGCAGTTAGCTTAGTACTAATCTATGAATCTATGAATCTATTTCAAAGAGTCTCAACTTACTTCCATGTATCCACTGATAAAAATCTAATATGCAGGAATCCAACAGGATCAAAGGACTGAGAAATACAGAATTGTAATGTCTGAATGAGTCATTTCTGATTTATAATACAATTAACATTCAATAACCAATAGGAACATCATCACTTACTTTTTAACAGTGTTTTGGCACCCTGTTTCGTTTTTGTCTTACATAATTTATGAACTGACAACAGGCATACTATCAGGTTTATCAATGTCAACCCTATATATTCCCTTTCTGTATATATCTTCTTTACTTTTTAATCCTCACCAGTATCTATATCAGTACCATGATTATCAGGACAGTCACCACTATCTTCTAAGTTTAACATAGAAGAAGCTTCCTCAAGTGAAGAAACAGTAAAAACTACTGCAGGTGTTGCAGCATTGCCATCTCCAGTTTGCTCTCTTTCCAATAATTCTGGACAATCAAACCATAGATGGCCATACTTTACATTTCTACATATTGGTTTACAATTCTTACTACAATAACCAATCTCTCCACACTGTATAGATTTACCACAAAAATCTACAAGATGAGAAGACTCACAAAAAAAAAAAAAACAGGTTTTAAGTGTCCCATTATAGAACACATGTGTCTTGAATCCGTTAATTATCACAGCACTAGGAATATCAGCTTAGGACAAAAAGGTCTTGATACGAAGCAGAACTGTTAAAATCAAACACTTTGATTAAAAAGCTAAAATCCAAGCTCAAAGTTTAATTCCCAAGGATATCAAAGTAAAACCTTGGGTGTGATGAGGGTGGACAGATTTAGGAATAAGTATATTAGAGGGTCAGCCCAGGTTGGAAGGTTTGGAGACAAAGCCATAGAGGCAAGATTACGTTGGTTTGGACATGTGCTGAAGAGGGATGTTGAGTATATTGGGGAAAAGATGCTAAGGATGAAGCTACCAGGTAACAGGAAAAGAGGAAGGCCCAAGATAAGGTTTATGGATGTAGTGAGAGAGGACATGCAGGTGGTTGGTGTGACAGAGCAAGATTCAGAGGACAGGAAGAAATAGAACCAGATGAGCCACTGTGGTGACCCCTAACAGGAACAGCCGAAATAAGATGATGATCAAAGTAAAAACTTGCAAGTAAATCCAATAAATCCAAAACAAAACAATGGACAAGTGCTTTCAGCTTAATCAGCCTTCTTCAGATCCTGTTGTTTCCTGTTCCTTTGGAGCATTTTAAAGGGTAATCACCAATTGAAAAATCTTATCTCATCAGTCTCCACCTTCTGAGTGCAGCTTTTAAAGGGACCACATAATTGAGTCCAGGCTCTTTGTCTGCTTGTAACCTGGCTATCCATTACATTTCTATGTACTCAGTGTGATTGGATATATACCGTCCCCTCAAATTATCTTTGACAAGTTGGATTGCCATGAAGCAAAATTTATGTGTTGGATTATGTATAACATGTTGGTTAATGTATTTTGTTTCTTCTTTAGACTTATATCGCATAGGTGATGAAGACTATGTACACTAAATGCTTTGTTAGTTTTTCCAATGTAGAAACAAATACATTGTTCACACAGATTGCAAGAAGTGCAGCCCATAGAGAGTTCAAAGTTATGAACCCCTTTTGTAGTCAGATGCTGAAACGAGCCAGAACTGTTAATGTAATTGCATGCCTTTACATGTCCTGCAAGGATACATTCCCAAATGTCCACTACATTCTTTCTGGATTCTGAAGGGAATATTATCACACAAAACTCTCTTTAAATTCCCCTTATTTTAAAAAAAAATCTTGGCTGATCTCCAACAATCTTTTTAATGTCTGGATCAGTCTGTAATATTTTCCAATTATTCCTAATTACTTGACAAATGTCTCTCACATCATTACTACAAGTTAAAGTAAATATAATCACTATTATGAGCTGAATGATATGGGTGTTCTTTTTACCTTCTCAACTCCCTGATCTTGCCAGCAATTTTCTGTTTTCTTTTCTGGAAAAGTATTCAGTGGTAAATATCTACTGTCGGGTAAAAGTTCATAGTTGAGGTATAATATTTTCAATATAGAAAGGGAGATTGGTGTATTGTACCTGCTGAACTGCCCTAATGTTGAATGTAAAACACTGCAAAATAATTGTGATCATACACAACACCAAAAAAAGAAAAAAATGAAAAGAATATCGAGAGGAAAAATATTTTGTCTCTCGATATTAACAGTAAAACCTCCCATAATGCTAACCTCAAATCTGTATGAGTAGTGACAGTGTTACAGAAAGATTTTAATGACCTTAGGGTGAAGACTTAGTGTTGCGGAAGGGGTAGCACTAGGGTTAATGTTAGCATGTTAGCACCCATTACTAAGGAGGGTATGGGGACTCTAACCCCCAGCAACACCTTAGCAATGGGTGCAAACCCTAACCCTTACGTTGCCCCTCCCCCAATCTTAACCCTACACTTTAAGTTTATTAAAACCTTCCCATAACACTGACACTACACAAGACAGACTCAGACACACAAACATTCACAAACACACACAATCAACACTACATCTATTCCCTAACCCTTAACCTTACCCTAAAATGCATAAACTCACACACAAACATACAACACCCATGGTTCACTTACCCCAACCCTAACCCTAACTCGCATAAACAAACACTCTCTCACCTCACCAACCCCTTACCTGTTTCGGCATTCCATAGCATTGACATATCTAATGTTCATCTATCTGCGCCACTGACATATCCAACATTCATCCATCTGCACTGTCACAACCATGCATTTGTCAAACAAATATACAAATGTATATACATATATATATATATATATATATATATATATATATATATATATATATATATATATCTTTAATAACAGTATTAACAGTAGGAAAATAAAATTAACAAGCTTGTTTAAGGGTTTGCCTCATTTTCTGTTCCAAAATATAATATAAATAAGAGGTATAGAACCAATGTCTGTTTAAACTAAATATATTAAATCTCTCTCTCTCTTTCAGCTTTTCCGGTTTAGGGGTCGCCACAGCGGATCACCTTGTCCGCTCATGACTGGCAGTGGAGTTTTACAGTGTCGAGTTGCCAGCCCGGTGCCCAACCTTCCACGGAAGGCACACACACGCACGCACTCACGCCTAGGGCCAATTTTCGCATGTCCAAACCACTTGCAGCATGTCTTTGGGGATGTGGGAGGAAACCGGAGCACCCGGAGGAAACCCACATGACCACAGGGAGGACATGCAGACTCCACACAGAAGACACCCTAGCTGAAGATCGAACCAGAAAGCCTCTTTCTTTGAGACGACAATGCTAACCGCTGCACCACAGTGGCCGTCCAAACTAAATATATTAAATATGTAACACAAAAAAAGGAAGCGATTGTTTAGAGAAGCAAGCATACTTTATTCAATGATAAGCACTCTGGGCAATCATACTATTAAAAATACTGTAGATATCAATCAAGTATACAGAAACACCAGTCTTACTGTACCGCTGAACTTTGTACTTTGCTTATATTGAAAAAGGCAACTTGACACCGTAAAAATTCACTGCCAGTCATTAGTGGACTGGAGTTCCGCTGTGGCGATCCCTAACCGGGAAAAGCCGAAAAACAGTTTAGTCTAGACTGAGAAGATACAAGTGCTATCATTTTTTTGTTTTATTGCACTTTTTAGATTCAACAGCCCATTTAAACCAGGGTACTGAGTCAGCCATGATCACTTGTTGTATGTTTTCCTTAAAATTCAGTGTTTCCTAGTCTCTCCTCTTAGCCCTGGTTTAGCATAATAATACTGCCAAAACAAAAGGTATTACATAAAGAAGAGCCTGCAGCATATAATACATATAACTGGTCAAACAATAAAAACACATAGAAGCACTATAATGTTATTTATGTACTAAAAAATAAAACAACTGCTCTGATAACATGAACATTTGCTGTTTTATTTCTGTATAATACAGTATAAGGAGGGATTATTTTTATGATGGCCACACTACCTATTGCGTAATTTGCTGTTGTTTCTTGAGAACTGCACTTAGTATTTTGCATTTTTTTGCAGTTTCTGGACTTCCACTATCATGACATGAACTTCTAGTAGGACATCAACATCCTGCCTCTGCCATGTATCTCCAGTCGAGCAGTTTTTTTTTTATATGAAACACACTGCACTATAGTTCTAACCTACATACTGGCAAACTTTTATTCATGAAAAATACATTTTAATAAAGAAGTAGATAGTGTAATACACTCAAGAACTTTCAAGGGGTTTTATATGCACTACTCTTTCTGGAAATGTGCAATTAGTTAACTTTACATTTTTGAACTATTGATTTAATAACTCAGGCAGTTGCTTAACTTTACTAGAGTGTTTTTTAACATTAATTATTATGAGACTTAATCATGCTGTGTCATCTGAACTGCATTGTTGATGGAGTTCACTAAAGTGATGAAATATTTTCCTACATAATTGTTTCACTGGTTGCAGGCTAAGAAGGAACCACCAGCTAGACTTTCATATTGCCCAACTCTAACTTCTGTACACCTTGCAGTAGAACTCCAAACTTCACAGACAAAGGTTAGTATCTTATTCTTATGGAAAACTTGATCAGTGCTCCATTACTGTTGTTATATCCTCTACCTTAGGACTGATAGACATATGCATCTGTAATGAGCTTGGAAAATGCTGTTTAATCATACCTTAGACAGCCCTTAGCCCTAGACATTTGTTATAGCAAAGTTTTACTTCTGAGCTCTTGTGTAGATTACACCACCCATATTAATATATTTAAAACATCAGCCCACATGTGAAAATTGATTGTTTTCAACTTGATGTTAGTTTCTGCTCACTCCACTAAGCACACCTTTCTTACTCCTCTTCCCACTGATCTACAATACATGACATGTACATCCTCCCATGGGTCTCACTTACATGATGTCAGTTCCCATACACTCTTAAAGGTCTTTCATACCTTTGTACACCACAACAAATATTTTACCCAAAAGCACCTCCACCAACATCCTCAAATTATTGCTCACATTTCATACATCATCTTTTCTGCTCCTGTACTGCCACATAAAACTCGTTACATTAACAACTTAAAAAGACTGGTCCACCCCAAATAACAACTATGAGTATGCCCATTCCCTTTCTAAATAGGGCACTACAACTCAACCCCCGCCTGACTCCACTAATACTACTCTTGAAGGTTTTAAGTGAATAAGTACAAAAGTTGGAAAAAGTGAGTCTCCTAAGACATAATGATTTAATTTTGTTGAAAGTTATCCATTTATGTTCTTTTACATATGTGTTAGTGCAGCATCAATGGATTGTATTATGTCCACATAACAAAAGAGAAGATGGCTCTATTTTATTTTGGGCATCCCTTTTTGTCTTTCAAAGTGGTCCATTTAGGATTTTATTACAGTAATTACACCAAGGTCAGTGCACTGTTTCATCCTTTTATCCCCTGTGCAGTGTTTCAATCTGACATCAGCAGTGTACTCCGGCATTCAGAAATTAGTTCCGTTATAGTATTTGTTGTCAGGGCTAAAGTGTTTTAGCTTTTTATGTGTGTGGTATAAGCCATTTGCTACATGCAAGTTTGCTATAAATGTAGCAAGTAGCTTGCTACAATTTAAGATGAACAAGGTATTTTTGTCCTTAAGTACAAGAGAATCATTTTTTTTTCTTGAACTTAAATTTGAGTGGGGCACCAGGTTGGAGAATAGCACAGTATGCCAGAATAGCTATCTATGTCTCTGGCTACAGTGCAAAGCAAGAGTAACCTACTATAACGTCTAAAGAGTTGGCTAAATTCCACATGAAGTGCTATTTGTTGTTGTGGATGGCCTCATCTGAATATCACATTTATTTGTGTTACTTAAGTTTTTAATAAGGTTAGTGATCACACTTGTTTGCTTTCAGGCATGATTCACACTAAAGCAGTCAAGCAATGGGTAAAAAAGAAAGGTAGTTGGATGCAGATATAAATCACATGAGTTAAAAGTTAACCATAAAAGCAAACTACCAGTATTCCAGAAAATTCAGGAGAACATTTTGTTCAAACAGAGAAAAATTAGAGTTATTTGGAAACTGTGGTTTCCCTCACCTGATCTCAGGTCTAGGAAGATCCCTAGTAGGTATGCTGCCTCTAGCTAAACTTGCAAAGTGATGAAATGGATTGTGAACATTGTGATGGACCCATATCCTTCTCTGTATGATTCAGCAACATAAATATTGTGGAGTAAAGAAACTATCACATTAGGAGTGTAGCCTCTGTTTTCAAATGTTGCATACATGTGAGCAATAAAATCTGAAGTAGAATTTCAAATTAATTTTTGCATGGACAAAGTCCCACCAAGCAGTCTGTACCTTTTTATTAACATAATCAGTTCACAGATTGATGAACATTAAAGAAATTGGTATTTCCACTGAGAGATCCCTATCAGACAGGTTGCATTTTCACACCATTGTAGCCTCTGGAGAATGAATGCTGAATAGCAAAAAAGCTACCATTTTAGAATACCTTTGAATACTTTACAAACTGCAGGTAGTATTTCTCCTAACTATTCAGGCTATCTTGTCAGACAGAGGGTCAATCAAAATAGAAAATAATGTGGCAATTATCTCGGGTACTTTCAGCAATGTTTACTTTCCTTTGTATGCTCTGGTATTTTTGAGGTGCTTTAATGAACATGTTAACTGCATTTTAATAGTAGGTGATGTATAACAGTCTGCTACTATCTTGCCCATTACAGCAATGTTTCATTGGTAGGAAAGGAGGAACACTGAAGGCCAAGTTGTGTGATATTTACAAGCAATAGCACAAAGGGATTTACAGCTAACAAGATAGTGCAGCTGCTCTGTGGCTACCAATACTCACTAGTGATTCACTACTAACTAGTTGAAAAGGTCTAATAATCAGGGCTTCACAACATCATTGTAGGGCTGGTGATAATGTTTTAGGGACCAAAGCAAATTGCAATCTAGGGGATCCTCCTATCAAGGACTGCACTAGAAAAGTACATTTATGTCTCTCAATACTACATCAGTGATCACTTTTCCCAATCATTCACAACAGTCTAACAGCCCACACTATTGCACTGTTTCCTTCCTGTCTATTAAAAAATATCACTCTCGTTAACCTTCCTTATATTTGGTGCATCTCATGGAAATAAACTTGTCAAGTATGTAACACAGAGATTAATGTCAGAATGTTATTACAGTAATTACCCAAAGGGCAGTATTATATGCAGGGCATTGTTTCATCCTTTCCTCCCCTATGTAGCATTACTAACAAAATTATGTGGTACACTAATACAACCATCATTCTCACCCACACATGACACTTAAATAATCCCATGGTCTGCTCCAAATATTCTTCCAAGCAGTACCTACTTACCAAGTTTATCCTCCAGTTCTTATTGACTGTGTGAGGACATTATATATTGTTATCTGTGCTAACAATACTGGATGAAGTTTTGTAAATAATTGTAAATTACCCTGTGTTACATATACCAGTATGACTAGCTATAATTTTGTAAATAAGTTTGTTTCTTTTGATCATCACTCTGATTTGTGCAAGATGTTTGAATGTCATACAGTGTTCTTCTAGCTGACCAAATGTACATGTTCTTTGTAAAGAGAATTCTGAATGTATGTTATACCTGAGTCAGCCGACCTAGATGTGATGTCATTGTATGCCAGAGTTGAGAGAACAGAATTTACACTGCAGCTGTTTGTTTATTTTTCAAAGTCTGATATGAGATTAGAATTCTCAAGGCAGCTTCCTGTTACTTTTGAAAAAGATCTACTGTAAAAAGCAGGTTCTGAGTCAGTTCAGTTATTGTTCAGTAGTTGTTTTCCAGAACTGTTCATCGGTATTAGTCCAGTTGTTTCCAGGAGAGTAGTTATTCCAGTCACTGAGGGCAGACAAAAGCCACTCTGAAAAGCCTTACTGTTTGGGATACATGCTACCATTTTTTTCAGTATCTATTTTATCCAATATATTTGAACAGCCCTTTTGAAGGGTATTGTGGTATTTAACTGATGGAAGCCTTTACCCTGTAATTTGGCAGAGAAACACAGCAGGTAAATCTGTGTCTGTCTTTCCCAAGAGTGGGTGTATGTTTGAATAACAGACATCTAAGACTGTGTCAGATACCTAGAACTGGGACACAGTGCTCTGCAGTTGTTAGTGTGGAGACTCATTTGGGGACTTGGAGTGAAGCATATACTCCAGTCCCATGTTTGGAACCTGTTCACAGTATACACTTGGGGAACTTGTGTATTTCTATCCCTGCTTTTAGAGACACTTCCTTACCAGACACAGTGGTGAGGATTTTGACTCCTTAGTTACTGCCCCAGAGTAAAGAGGGTTTGGCACATGTTGGTGCTAGGAGTGTGGGATTTTAATTGAGGTTTAGTAGCCTGTAGGTAGTTGTCACCAAGGTGTGGACTCTCATCAGCCATAAGATAAACATATTGAGTTTCATTGGCACAGCAGTTTTATTTTATTTTTTTTTTTAGTCAGTTTAGTCAGGAACAGCAAGCAAAGATGTCAGCACAGGATTATAGTAAGCTGACAAGGAACTAGTTGGCCAAGGTGTGTGAAGCGAAAGGACTGGTGCATGCCAACCTGACTAAGGAAGCAATGATCTCATCCTTAGTAGGAGCTGCAAAGCAGACCAGTAGCTTGGAGGATATCCAGTTTGGTGTTGGGGATAAGCAGCCTTCCGAGACAAGGCACTGCACCTTTTCCTCAGAGGACTTACAAATCCATCTAGAGTTAAAAAGACTTGAACTGGAGGCTGAGGAGAAGCAGTGTCAGTATGAACTGTGACATTTGGAGGCTGAGGAAAAGGAGAAGCAGCATCAGCATGAACTGGAGGCCAAATGTTTGGAAATGGAATTAGTGGAGAGACTGCAATGTTTGGAGACCGAGGTAAGACTGCAGCATTTTGAGAAGGAAGCTGAAGAAAATGAGAAGCACAGACAGCTCGAAAAAGAGCTTCTCTCCCTTTAACAGGGTCATGGATGCAATAGGGAAGGGAATGACTGAACCCCAAAAGACATAAAGGTCAGTAAACCTTTTCATAAATACAGGGAGAGAGATGACTTTGATAGTTTTATTTATATATTTGAGAGGGTATGTAAACAGTATAATGTTGATAAAGGGCTCTGGGTGCAGTTTCTGGCCCCCTCACTTCATGGTAGAGCTGCTAATACAATTGCTAAGCTATCTGATTTTGATTGTTTGAATTATGATAGTATATAACAATGTTTGCTTGATTGCTTCAAAATAACTCCTGAAATATATAGAAAACATTTTTGTGAACATAGGCACAAGGCAGATAAAAGTGTATGTGATTACATTGTTGATTTCAGTACTTACTTTCACAGGTGGGTATGTGGTTGTCAGGTCACCGCTTTTGAAGGAGTAGCAGACCTTTTGTTAGGGAACAAGCTCTCACCACTTTGCCTGAGGACATGAGAATCTGGTTGGCAGACTGAGAGTGTAACTCTGCAAATGATTTGGGGAAAAAAGGGATCTTTACTTAACAAGCAGTTAAGACTGCATAAGAAAGGGATACCCAGTTCTGCACATGGATATAAGGGATCCCACTGGGGACAGCCTAAACCATTCCGACAGAGTTCATCAGTAATAGAGAAAGCCACTAGTTCAAGCACATGGTCAGGATCAGGGATTAGATGTTTCAAATGTAATCAGAGGGGCCATGCAGCATACAAATGCCCATTGAAGCAAGGCGAGAAAGAAAAGGTGAGGGAGCCAGCAAGTGGGAATGATAGAATGCCAATGGTAGGTTGTCTGGAAACAACAGAGGTTCCAAATTATCACCAAAATGTGTATCCTATCTTAATTTATTTACATTTGTTTACCGGGAAAGTCTGACTGGGTATGAGCCCATTGTCAGCAGAGGCCTGGGGAGAAAAGCTCCACTGTACACATAAAGAGAATTAAATTGAACAATGGTTACAAATGCTGAGACAATAAAAATAGTACAATATATGAAATACAAAAATAAGCCAAATATAAAGGCAAGTAATAGAGTTAACCATACATTGTGTAATAGGTAGGAAGAAAGTTCCTAATGTGCATGTCGTAAAAGCCATATATTTTTTTCTGGCATGACAACTAGATAATAAATTTCAGTCAAATTCTGGGACAGAGAAAGGTTATTTTAAGAATATAAAGAAAGCACATTAGAATGTTAAGCAATTAAAGTGAGATGAGACTAGAAAGTAGGCAAAGCAGGAAGGGAAGTAGGATACATCAGAAGAAAGTCTGTTAAGAGCGGAGAAAAGGGGAATAGAAGAGTACCAAGATGGCAAGGAGCAGGGGCAGATCCAATTATTGGTTCGATGTTTTTTCAGCCGAGACTTGAAGGAATAGTAGTGGGGTATAAGTCTGATTACTTCTGGAATGCTATTGCATGATTTGGCAACACAGTGAGAGTACAGACTAACCCCGTTAGGTCTTTGACATTTATAAATAGATAGTAGATACCTGTGACAGGAACGTAGGTCACGAGATGGAATATAGTGTTGTAGTAGTAATGATGTAGTTTGTGAAAATGAGGAGTTGTACAGTAATTTGTGAGTTAATGTTTGTTGATTAAAGGTGAGAAGGTGTGGTAGTTCGAGCCAATTTAGGGACTTGAGAGCAGAGCAATGGTGAGAGTAGAGGGCCTGCCCTGTGGCAAATTTAGCTACTTTATGACAACATTGACTACGTTTTTCTTTGCGGGAAAAGTGAAGATTGGTTAGGATAGGTGAAGCATATAGAAGGGATGGTAAGAGATAGCTGGTGGCAAGGGTTACTCTTGTGGAGTTGGAGATGAATTTCTTAGCCCTATACATCATTACCAATTTTTGATAATTTTTTTGATGTTGCTGATATGTAGGTCAAACTTAAGATTGTTATCAATTTTTGCACCTAACAGTTTTCTATGTGACACCACATTAATTAAAGTATTGTGTCAAGAGGTAATAACAAAGTTAAAGGCATCTGGAGAAAAGTGTTTTGGTAAAAATAGTAAAAGTGTAGCTTTTTTTGGGTTAAGTAGTAAATGGTTGTTGGTGAGCCAAGACTCAGTGGAATTGAATGTGTCTTGCATTAAACTCTGTAGATGAGAGAGAGTCCTAGCAGAGCAGATTAATTTAAAGTCATCAGCATACTGAGTTATGGTGGCTTGTTTGCTGGGAGTATTAAGATGGTTAATAAAAAGGTTGAAGAGAACTGGACCTAGTATTGAGCCTTGTGGCACTGCAGTGCTAACAGCTAAGTAAGGAGAGAAGTTAGAGGTCCATTTGACAGACTGATATCTGTTAGAGAGATAGCTAGTGAACCATTGTAAGAATGTTTTGGTCAAGCCCAGAACAGACAGCTGGGATAATAGTTGGGGGGTGGGAGAGAGTATCACAGGCTTTGGATAGATCTAAGAACAGAGAAGAGACAAAGTTTCCTGAGTCATGAGTTTTGTTGACAGTGTCAGTAAAGGATAGTAGAGCAGTGATAATGTTGTGTGCTGGTCCGAATACATGTTGGGTGGGAGAGGGAAGATTATTGTCAAGGAGGTATTGAAGAAGTTGCTTATGGATACATTTTTCTAGACTTTTTGATAGTGGTGCAAATAATATCAATTGGCCTAAAGTTAGAGATTTCTGTGGAGGTGCCATCTTTTTGGAGAAGAAGGATGAAGGATTTTTTCCACAGTGAGGGGACATAAGACTCCTTGATGGATCTATTAATGATTATTGAGACAGGGTAGGCAATTGAGTCAGCAGACAATTTTAGAAATTGATTAGAAAGACTGTCTGCAGAGAGAGAACATGGCCTGAGCTTGCACAGGAAGTATTTGATAAAGGAAGTAGAAACCGGTTGATGAGAAAATGTGGAATGACAGGTAATAGGAGGCTGAGAGAGGGTAGAGGGAGATGGAGGGAATGTGTTAGTGAAGGAAGCTATGCTATCAATGAAGTAAGAGTTAAACTGAGTTGCTGTGTCAGGGGAGGTACTAACACAGGATGGTTGGGGGGAGGACTGACTTCCTGGGTTTAGGATTTTTTTTATAATGTGCCAGAAGGTTTTTGGACTGGATTTGTGCTGATCTTGTAACTTTGCATAGAACTGTTTTTTGTCTAAATTAACCTGTTTCTTTACAAGGTTACACAGTGCTTTGAAATGCTGTAAGTTGCTGTGAGTCTTATGTTTTAAGTTGTCCAAGCCTCGTCTCTTATTTGCATGAGTGATCTGGTATAGACAAAAAGCCAAGAGTATAGCTGGTTTTGACTCTTTGCCTTCTGGTGGGAGCTAAACTGTTTAAAATGTTTAGGAATGTAGAATTAAATTTTTCAACTTCATCATCTATTGGTAAGTACTTAAGAAAGGACCAATTGATGGAGTTTAGTAAATTTGTAAAAGCCTGCTGGTCAAAGTTGGACAGGTCTCATACTGTTTTGTAGGTGTGTTGTCTACATGAATGTGAAACAAGTCTAGTTGTACAGATGGGGTGGTGACCACTAATAGAGGCTGGAAGAGTTTTGGACTGAGAGAAATTCTTAGGATGGGAGACCAAAATCCAATCAATTATTGATCCATTTTGGATCAATAATAGTTTATTTTATTATTTTTATTTATATTTTATAATATTTTTAATGGATGGAAGACAGGCCACTGCTAAGAGAGACACAGCTTCTGATATAAGCATTGTGAGGACTGCAGTGGTTAAAGAGGAGCTGTACTTGCTTGGGCAGTCAACCCCAGTCAGAGCTCTAGGAGGGACCCCATTCCAAATACCATTGGCTAGGGTATACCTTGGGAGGGTGGAAAAGGGAACAAGCAGCTGGATGTGTTTGAGGATATCCCTGCAGATGTCTTAATAGGAAATGATTTTGATAATGCAGTACCTTATATCCGTGAAGTTATTCACAGTCAAGCTTAGAGACAGGCATGTAAATCTGGTATCCTATGCCTGAAGCTTGGGCTGGTGATGTGGCTACTTCAAGGAGGGAGCTACATTGTAGCAGTGAGCCTGAAGGTGAACCACAGCTGCTGGTAGGTACTGGTGTTCCCATGGACATGGTGACTGCAAGGACAGTGGTGAGTGGTATTATCCAGGCTGACCATGATCCACCGCTGTCAGAAGATAGTAAGATTTCTGTGGAAGGGAAGCTGGGAGAGGTTACAAAAACAGAGTTGAGACAGTCTCAGCTTTCTGGTCCTACTTTACAAGGCTTGAGAGAAGTAGCTAAAGTGGCACCTGATGCTCAAGGAAAGAGGTAGTTTGTATACTGGAACAAAGGGCTATGTGCAGAGAGTGGATCCCTGAGGGACTGCTAGAAGGTGAGGTAATATAGCAGTTGGTAGTGCCCAGACCCTACCATCTGGCTCTTCTAGCCATAGCCCATGACATTCCTTTTGCAGGTCATATGGGCATAAAACATACTAAGAGATGCATTATGCAGAATTGTTATTGGCCTGGGATTGCAAAGGATGTAACAATGTACTGCAGGTCCTGTAAACAGTGTAAAAAGGTAGGCAAGCGAAGAAACAATGTCAAGACTCTGTTGAAGCCTTTGCCTGTAATTGAAGAGCCATTTCAGAGGCTAGCTATGGATATCATGGGGCCTCTGAGTACTCCAAGTTCTATGGGGAAGAAATAAATCCTCCAAAGTCAATTATGAAAATACAATTGCCATTGATTCCAAAAACAAGCACAAAGCATTCTACAGCTATGTCAAGAATCTCAATGGCAACACTCAGATCTGCTCTGAGCTACAGCACAATGGCACTAAATATACAGAACCAACCGATATTGCCAACATCTTGGCAGATAGATTCAGTGCTAACTTTACCCCCCTCTCATCCTCCAAAGGGCCCATCTTAATACTGAAAGAATGCAAAGCCTTGTAACCATGGATGAACAAGTAAAGATCGCAGTCTCCAAAGCCAAGTACACATCATCCATGGGACCAGTCAACATCCCAGGCTGTGTACTGCAAGAACTACAGAATGAACTGGCACTCCACCTAAGTACCATGTTCAATCATAGCCTCACCTCAGGCTATGTACCTACTGAATGATGCACAGTGATGGTTATCCCACTCCACAAAGGGGGAGCCACCACGGATCCCAAAAACTACCGACCCATTAGCCTGACAAGCTTGGTCTGCAAGGCCATGGAACATATCATCTTGGAGCTTATAAACAAAGACATAGCTAACCTCCAAACCCTGAACCCCACTCAGTTTGAGTTTGTAAAAGGTAGATCATGTCTTCTAAACTTGATTGACTTCTTTGAAAAAGTCACCAGAGCCATAGACAATGGCAAAGTAATGCACACAGCCTATCTTGACCACGCCAAGGCTTTTGATACCATCTCCCACTCTGGAATTATAGATAAACTCACTAAACTGGGCATAAATCCCTATGTCACAAGATGGGTGGCCAACTGTCTCACTGACAGAACCCATACAGTAAAAGTAGCCGACTCTAAGTCCGACTTCAGACCTGTGACGAGTGGAGTACCACAAAGTTCGGTCCTGGGTCCTCTCCTGTTTGGCATCTACTTCTCTGATGTGCAGGCCAACACAGAAGGTCTTTGGCTAACAAAGTTTGTAGATGACTGCAAATTGGGAGCCAAAATAAAATCACCTAATGATGTAGACATTCTACAAAAGGGCCTCACAGAGGCAGTTGCTTGGTGTCAAAGTCATGGCCTCAAGCTCAATGCCAAGAAATGCATTGTCATCTCCTTTGGGAAAAACTTGGTACCCATGTACTACCACATGGACAGTAGTCTCTCCTTTGATAGCCACATTGCCACAGTAGTCAAGAAATCCTCCTACGTGGCACACTTCATCCTAAAAGGGTGCTCCTCTAGAAAAAAGGAGGTCATTGTTCCTCTCTACTCATCCCTCATCAGACCCAGTATAGAGTACAATGCCCCGTTTATCATGTGTCTCACAAGACACCTACAACAATTGGAAAGGCCCCAGAAATACCTCACTAAGAGAATTACTGGCCTCAAACAGATGCCATACGCAGACTGTCTCAAAAAACTCCAGCTCTACTCCATTGCATATCGCCTACTCAGAGGTGATCTCTGCCTAACATACAAAGCTATGATAAACCCAGAGCTGTTGGACATGCTACACTTAAAGAAATTCCAATCTCTCCAAACCACATGCTCCAGGGACATAAACCTTGTCACCACAATAAACAGAACTTGCTGGAGGAATAGATTCCTGTCCTAGAGATTTTTCGTACTCTGGAACAAACTACCCATTCATTTCAAGCAAAGCTCCTCATTGACCCTTTTTAAGAAAAATCTTGACGACTGGATGGGAAATAGGAAATCCACTATGGGGATCACTTCTGAGGCACTGCTTGACAGGGGCACAGGAAAATAATTTTCTTGGGTGGCGAAAGCCAGGGAACCTATTTGGCTAGGCTTATATAGGCCCCAGGGCTGATAGCCTAGTACCTACTTATGAACCTATGAACCTATAAGAACCCCTTATCTACTTCATCTTTCCTTGCTCTAGTAAGTGAACAAGGGAATAGTAAATCTTTAGATCAGTCAGAAAAATAGTGAGAATAGTTAAGTACTGTTTTCTGTATCCATGTGAATCTATTCATCTGTATTATTTTAATATTTCCTGTGACTGAAACTCTGGTGTTTATTGTAAATAGATATTTAGTATTTTTATGTTCTTTTCTTACTTATTATTAAATATATTTAAATTTTTCATTGTGGCTGGTCATTTAGAGAATATTTTAAACTTTGAGCATAGTCGTATCTATTTGTTGAGTCTGCCGCCACACCTGAAAGCCTTACTATATTGCCCAAACACTATTATTTGTATTTATATTAATTTCACTAATTATAATTGGTACCCCTGTAAGAGCCTTAGAGTAGCTGGCTTTGGATTGTCTGCTGGCGGTGTAACTACCTTATAGTCTGGGCAGAAGGGGGCATAGCTAGTAAATCTGTGCCAGCATTTCCCAGGTGTGTGTGTGTGTGTGTGTGTGTGTGTGTGTGTGTGTGTGTGTGTGTGTGTGTGTGTGTGTGTGTGTGCAAATCAAATCTCAAAGAGTGTGTGTGTGTGTGTGTGTGTGTGTGTGTGTGTGTGTGTGTGTGTGTGTGTGTGTGTGTGTGTGTGTGTGTGTGTGTGTGTCAGCTGAGGGTGCTGGAGGACTTGGCTTGGACACTCAGCTGAGGACTCAACTCTATAGCTGCACCAGTGGGGAGTCTTAATGAGGACCTGGAGGGAGACAGAGAGAGAAATCCAGACCCCAGACTGAGTGTGTTTCCTGTGTGCTCTCACTTGAAATTGTGCTTGATGCACAGAACTGCATCTGGAATTAATGTGTGTATCTATTTTGGTTCCAAGTGAATGTCCCTCTCCAGTGTCAGTGGTGAGGATTCAGGCTCCTTGATTACTGGCCCAGACAGGGGATGTCACAAGTAGTATAGAAAATGCACCTGCAGATCTCTGAACTTGTTAAGCTGATTTAGTTTCACATAAGTTTAATAATCATAGTATTTTTTTAACCAGTTAAGCCCACTTGGCATACAATCCCTTTTCAGGGATGACCCAGAATCACATCTGGTTAAATGACTTGCAAAGTTGCTTTGTCACTAAGTAGGCAAATGAGAGGTGGGAGTGTCAAACCTTGTACCACAGAAAATGCAGCTGACTGCCTTAATCGTCTATACTAACTGTAACTGTAACTACTGATGTATTTGTGATTGCAATTAGCTGGCCTACAAATATCTATTTTTTTTTCTATATGAAGAAGCATTTTGCAAATCTAATATTATTAAAACACATTTCTTAAATTTTCCACATTAAAAGAAAAGCCTTTTCTCTGTTGCCTTGAAAGGAAAGAATTTCTCTGTGACATGGTGACCTCTGACTTAATTCTGTTATAAAAGTCATACTGGGGATTAACCAGAATTGGATGAGTAGGATGGCGCTTTCTCCTCACTAAAGTATTTTTGGTTTATATTTCTTTTGTTTTCTGTCAAGTACCATTTTTCTTTTTTTACTGAAATGGCACTAAACATTTTCATTTCCTTGACCTTCACCATAAGCCAGGCAATCTAATTGAGATCAGAGGATGCTGTTTCAAGGGCTCCACATGAGTACAGAAAATGTAGTTGACATTTCCATTGTCAAACATTACAGATGTGAGATGAGCTGTGAAGCAGTTATTTCTCTTAATTAAGATTTTGTATAGCCTTTGTCTCATTCTGCAACCTGGATTAAGGGTGACATTAGAAACAAAGAAGAAAAAAACAACAATGTAGTTTTTCAAGGTTTTACCATTTCTGGTGGAACAACTAATGTATTTGCTGGGAAAAATGCCTTCTGTATGAAAATGTTTTATTCTTGAGGACTGATTTAATATTGTGTATGTGCGTGAGTGTGTCCGTGTATTTGCTTGTATATCTACACAAGCAGTAATAAGCTTCAGGTCTCACTGTTATTGGGTAAATACAGCAGTTCATTAACCAATCATGAGCAGTAACAGTGATAGTCCTTTGATTTTTTACTTTTCTTAATACTGCATTTGGTGATTCGGGAGGAACTTGCATATGTGCAGAAATTACTCAGTAATTGCACACACAGACAAAAGACTTTGTAGCATATGGTCTGTTATCCTAAGTTACTGTTAACACGGGTCCACTGATGATATAACTATGCTGAAATGTGTAAGTAAAATGAGATACTTCCATAAGTTTATATGAAACAATCTTCTACAGAAGGGAACAGTACATCATACTCAGCAGTACATAGCTTAATGCAGCCAAAGCTCTGTCATTGATCTCTATAAGAAGCTTTGTAAATTTGTCCAGAAAAAAATTATGACTACAGCTTTATCGTTTACATAGAGCATAAGATCAGAAAATGAAGTAAGGGTTATATGTCGCAGAACTGTGGTAAGGAGAACAAATGAATTCTCTGTGGCTACACTGACAGCCTTAGTCCAAAGTCTGGCACCAATAACTTGAGAAAAACAGAACGTTTTAGACATGTCAGAGGCTACAGGAAATCAGTATGCTGACCAGAAGAATGCAACAAATGTTAAAATGTCTGTGAAGCGATATTTCTAAGTAACATGCTGGCCTTCTTAGAATATTCCTGCTAATAATTTGCCCAGGTGCCATTCTTAGGCCTTTCTGGACAGAGCTGGCCCACAAACAGCATGATGATTTGTCACAAGCTTACTTTAAATATTTTCATCAGACATAACAGTATTAAATCTCAGCCAAGGGTCAAACACCTGGCCTTCTGATCTTCAAGAGTCAGAGGGAGAAATGCAGTGCATGAAACTACTAACACCGAAAACATATTTTGTTTAATTAAGCAATATCAAATAAAAATATTTTGGCAGCAACCACATCACTCTTATCTATTGGACCAGAAAAAAGACTCTTTTTTTTCTACCAACACAGATGTGGTTCCAAGGCTGTTGCCTGCATGTTGTGGTACACCCAAATTATAAATCACTCTGAAATAGTTTAACAGTTCTTCCCTCTACCTGAACTTTGGCCTTGCTGTTAACATTGCCAGGAAAAAGGCAGGTTAGAGCATCTTCTTCCAGTTATGGTTATACCAGCTCCTTGTGAGTGCAGCAGAGGAAACATATGTGCTGCAAGCCTGCAATTTACTAATGCAAACTTTGCTTAACGTTTGACTGGGAGCATTCACTAATTTCTGTTATAACTTTTAACGTTTCACAGTGGAGGGTGTTCTACACAAAAATGATGAATTTCTTGAGCTGACCAAAGAGTTAGATCAAAGAAATGTAATGGCAATAAGCCATTTGGATTTTACTTTGGTCTGACATTTTTCTCTTACTCTAGAGACTTATAAAATTTAAGAGGCATGGGTGATATATTTAAAATAGCAAACTGGGACCGAGGCATGGGAAATTCATTTAAAACTGTAGTGAGAAACTCAATAACAAATAAATAACAAAAGTGTCTACATACTCTATGCATGAAATGATGAGGCCAATACTAAACTGGTTGTGGCAGGATGCAAAACTGGGTGTCTATATCAGAAATGTGAGACTCATAATTGTGAGAACTACATTGATCTCAAAATTACTACAAAGCTATTACATTTTTTTTGGAGAGGTGCACCCCTGCACTCCCTACCATTGGAAGATAAGCTTCTCAAATTTTTGCTAAGTACAAATACTAACCCCAAAATTGCTATACCTCAGAATAAGTAAGGGGAATATTACAAGACACTACACTGCAAACTCAGACTTAATATTAATATTCCTTATGTTCCCAGTATTAATACCCCAGTGTTCACAGTATTAAAATTCCTTATATTCTAAGTATTAATATTGCCCATGTTCACATTATTAATATTTCTTATACTCCTAGTACTAATGTCACGTGTTCACGGTATTAATATTCCTTATATTCCCAGCATTAATATCCACAAGTTCACATTAATATTCCTTATATTCCCAGTAATAATATCCCCATATTCACAGAATTAATATTCCTTATATTCAGAGTATTAATATCCTCCATGTTCACAGTATTAATTTCTCCTATATTTCCAGTATTAATATCCACCACGTTCACAATATTAATATCCCCTCTATTCCCAGTATTAACATCCCCAATGTTCACAATATAAATGCTCCCTATATTCACACTTTCAGTTTTGCTATTTCGAGGATCACAAATTTCATTTATAAGAATTTCAACAGGAATCCCAGAAGATGGGAATAGTCCTCTTCACTGATTTCATAAGACTCTGCTTAAGACCTGGATGGTCAATATGTCAGCTGCGTGAATACTACAGTATGATACAGCCAATGCAGAGCAAAGAACAGTGTACAGGGAAATTGAAGAAGTTCTGAATGCTCAACACCATGGTGGTCAGAGCTCAGGTCATGGACTACATCATGATATGCCTACATTTCAGGTACCCAGTGGCTGACACAATGATGGGGCAGTTAGTAAGTAAGGAGGAAAGGGAAATAATTATTATATCTAAGAACCTCAGATTAGTAGGGCATTGTAATAAAGCAACAGGTCATATCACTGACATACTGGCGTCCACATAGAAAAGCACAGCTACTCAAGGGCAGGGAAGTAGTGTTCCATTATTGTGGAGACTTGCCTGAAGTACGGTGCAGTTTCCAGAATAATACATTTCTCAGAAACATTAGTCTGAAACTCAGATGTGTCAAGGGGCAAATGAGAATGGCTAGACAAGTGACAAAAAAAGAAAAAGAAAGAAAACAAAACTTCAGTCAGTTACAACTCACAAGTTTGTTTGGATTTATTGCATTTTTCATCGCAGAAAAATAATTTAAAAAATGTGTTTAAAAAAATCGTCAGATTTATGTCTTTTTGATAGTGGCTTTATTTCCCCTTCCATGTCTCACACAAGAGACCTGTGTGTGTCTCTGTGCTCTGACAGTCTGTGTATACTGGGAATTACAGAGGCTGAAGCTAACGAAGCACTCTGGTAATATCAGTCAACCTATACCAGTGAAAGCCTGTGTTCTATTCATCCCAGTTTAGTGTCAGAATTCATTCTCCAAATGAAACGTGCTAGTTGTGCAGCATCAGTAATACCACCATCCACAATATAAACACCACATTTGGTTGCTTTGTGACAAAGCTAATGACACATATCAAATGAGTTATCAGCTAAGCAGCAGTGTTTTCAGATAAACTATGTCAAAATAAGTACATCTTGAATGGGCAAAAAATCTCAGCAATATGAAGCATGGAGTTTTTCCTAAAGTCACCCTTTGTAAATAGTTTCCCAGCTTTACCTATCTGTTCACTGACAATGTCAGAACTGCTGAATCATGTTCTTTTCTGTTTTTATTGAAGACATTTAGTTGTACAGTCATGCAGGACGGTAGCCATGCTGCCATTTTATCTCTTTGCTCACCCTGTTATTTTGCATGAGTATCATCATGCTTGGTCAGATAACGTTACTTGAGATTCTCCAGGCATATCAAACATGTTACACTTCCACTGAAGTCAGTGAAGATGTACTCGGCAGTGCACTTCTTTTGAAACTGCTGCTCAACACCAACTTCTCCTGTACAGTTTAATACTTTCTTTCATAGTATGGTCTTAATTGGTTTGATCGAGATTTGTGAAAAGAAAAAAAAAACATAAGGAAAGTACTGAAGATTTCCAGTTCTGACTTTACTATCTACTCACCCAAAAATGTCAGTGCAGGCAGGAAAAAGTGAAGGCCAGTGCAGGCCAAAAAAAACCCAAAAGTCAATGCAATCTGGAAAAAATGAATCATACCAAGCCCCATGTAATTAGAGCAGGTGGAAAAATTACAAGATCAGTGTTGGCTGTAAAACTTATGTTCACAGAAGGCAAAAGAACTGAAACATACTGCCACATAATAATTCAAGTACTGTTTCAGTGCAGACAGAAAAAAATGAAACATCACTGCGTGCAGAAACACTGAACTATGCGTAGCACTAATAATAATGTCACAATTTTAACTATGTCGTTTATCAAAATGCCTAGCAAAGATATCATCATTTCACATTGTCATTTCCTTCTCCCACCACAAAACAAATCAGTTATAACATGCATACATTCACAAAGAGAAACACACACACACACACACACACACACACACACACACACACACACACACACACACACACACACACACACACACACACGCGCACAATGCATATAACTCAGAATGAATTGCATAAGTGGTAATGGCATTAGTAGCTTTCTAAATAATATGCACACACATATAAATGGCAATAACAGAATTTGCACAGTGTGTAGAAGGCATATACTTGTACACCCAGTACAGCTTGAAACTTCATCTTCAAATAAAACTCATTAATCCAGCCTGCAACAGAGGTGAATTAAAACATGCACATATTTTTTTTTTAAATAGCATGCATATACACATGTGCTCATTCACACATTCACACACACACACACACAACATGGAAAGACAGCATACTATTCATTAATGCACATCCAGCTGGCTTGCATTCTGTGATACTACATTCACAATGACTATCCCCAAACCTCTCCATATATGTTGTACATTCTTTTTTCTTGATTCAGTTTAATTAACAATAGCATCATTTAAGTAAATAACCAGCTGACATCACTCTCAGCCTGATGTTAGGCAAGTTCCCAAACAGACATTTTCCCGTTTGATTGTTTTAATAAAGTCAGACAAACACACACTTTAACACTAATAGCTGTATTTTACAAAAGTTTTAATAAACAAAGTTAGGGTAGCTCCACATTCAACTCTCTTATGACCAAGGTCACACTCACATATTGAGTCAAGCACATTTAGTATTATTGCAGATACAGATGCTGCTTTTTACAGATCCTGGGAGAAGTTGTAATCTATAAATTTAAGGAAGCCAGATGTAGCTATATCTATCTGTCTATCTATCTATATAAATATCTGCTGCTTTTTACAGATCCTGGGAAAAGTATTAATTTAGAAAGTTAAGGAAGCCCATTGTTACCATATCTCTCTGTCTATCTATATATATATCTATATCTATTTATCTATCTTTATATGTATGTACATACATTTATATATATATATATATATATATATATATATATATATATATATATATATATATATATTAATATTTTACTTGGAAAATCTGAATGGGCACTGGTGCCCTTTTTTCATTGTAGGCCGGGGAGAAATCTCCAAGGTATCATATTTAATGCAATCAGTATTTACAATAACACATTTTATACAGCAGTTTCTGTGAATACATAGCATAATAGTCAGTATAATAAAATGTGTATTGGTATTCACAAATATTAAATTTACAAGACTTGTACTGAGACTTTACAGATAGAAGAGCTGTGCATAAGATAGGTGGGAGGAATTTAAGAAATACAATAGAGTGAGGTATTAGAGGAGATAAGCAAGTGTCAGTGTCAACTGAGAAGTAGTAATGGAATAATAATTTTGTTTTGCTAATTAGCAGTATTAGAAAGGGATTAGCAGGTGAACTGATTTATTGCTTTAAAGGGAGGTGTAAGAAAGGTGATGAAGGGATAGAGAGCTATGTCCCAGATAAGGAAGTAGGACAAAGCCAGAAGGCAGAGGAAGTCTTTTAGTAATGGTTTGAAATGATGAAGGTATGTGATAAGACCTGATTGATATAGGAATTTTGTTCCAAGTTCTAGCTACACTACTGGAATAAAGACTGACTTAGCAGCCTTTAGTGGTTTGTAGAGGGTCTATATCAGTTCAACAAAACAGCTCATCATCGAATACAACAACCTCGAACTTCTAACCACAAAATCTACAAACATCGAAAGCTCAGAACAGCAATTTTTTTCCCTGGGAAAAAATTCACTGTTCCAAGAAACACACACACCACACACAACACAAGCACACCAAAAAAAAAAAACAGCAATCCACACACATACACTTAAAATCCTACATCTAACCCTACACTAAACTGTACATACAGTACTATCTATCCACTATCCTTAACCCAAACCCTAACCCTAAGGTCCGTCACTATCGCACACTCACCCGCACCCTAACCCTAACTCACATACCCCACCCTAACCCTAAAATCTATCACTAATGCACACTCACCCATGCCCTAACCCTAACTCACATACCCCGCCCTAACCCTAAAGTCTGTCACTATCGCACACTCACCTCAACTGTGCCCTAACCCTAACTCACATACCCCGCCCTAACCCTAAAGTCTATCACTATCGCACACACACCTCACCCGCGCCCTAACCCTAACTCACATACCCAGCCCTAACCCTAACGTCCGCACAATCGCACACTTACCTGAACCCAGCCCATAACTCTCCACCGCAGTGCTGAAAATAGCGAAGCCACAGAAATGGACAACCAAATTTTTTCCCTAGGAAAAAATTTGGTTATCTGCAGCTTCGCTATTTTCAGCATTCACTGTTTTCAGGTCGATATTAGACCATTCAAAGTATTAACACTTTGATGATCTAATATAGACCCATTTGTAGATGGTAAGCAGTTGTTTATTATTTGACCAAAGAGGATGATTAATAGATATTATTGGAGTAGAGGTCTAATTGCTGGGCAGGAGGATGGGGTATGCATTATTTCATGGGTTAAGTTGTGGTGAGTATAAGCTAGGTCATGAGGAAGCTTGATCTAGTTAAGCGTTTTTAGTGCTAAACAGTGGTGGGCCTGATAAGGTTTGTTTCAAGCAAGTCTGCCAACTTTGTTATAGGACTGTTAAAGTTCAGAACTAAGTAAGGCTTTTAGACTGGTCATGATAGGGGCTCCATATAGGAAACAGGGTTAGAGGTAAGTGGTAGCTGGAGTTACCTTAGCAGAGTTTGGAAGGAATTTCTTTATGCTATGTAGGGTGCCTGCCTAGTTTTTGATTTTTTTTATGCTTTTGTCGTCATGTAAATCAAATTTAAGATTGAATTCATTGCCATGCCTAGGTGGTAGTTTTGTACGTGGGGTAACTTCAGTCATGGTATTATTAACGGAACACATTTTAAAGTATATTTTTTTTTATGGAAATAAAATTTTGCAAAAAAGAGAAGTATTTTAGTGTATTTGGGATTTAGCAGCAGGTGATTATCCTGTAGCCAACTTTCAGCCTACTTGAGTAATTCTCTGAAGATATATTAGGTTGTCAGAAATATATAACAGGGTTGATTCATCAGCATATGGTATGCGTTAAGTTTGCTAAGAGGATTTATATAAATTGTTAGTGAATATATTAAAGAGTAGAGGGACAAGAATGGAGCACTGTGGCACACTAGTATTGACAGGAAGGAATGGGAAAAAATGGAGAGCCATATAATAGACTGATCTCTATCAGTTAGATAGTTGTAAAATGATAGACGTGTGGGTTGTGACAGTCCAAGGCAATACAGTTGATAGAGGAGTTTTTGCTGAAAGACTAGATCAAATGCTTTAGTAAGATCAAGGAATACAGAGGAAACAGGTTTGCCTTTATCTCTGGCTTTGTTAATATGATCTGTGAAAGTTAATAAGGCCATGGTAGTGCTATGGGCAGGTATAAAACAATCCTGTGTAATGGTCATGAGCTTTTCCTGAATAATGTGTTGAAGAAGTTGCTTGTGAATGCACTCCCTCAGAATTTTTGACAAAGGAATAATATGGTGATAGGTCTGAAATTGGTTATATCAGATGGGGTTCCTCCTTTATGACGGGGGATGATGAAGAATTTTTTCCAATGAGAAGGAACATATAATGCCCTGATAGATCTGCTACTTAGAAGAGACACATGACAGGCTATGGAACTGGCAGCCAGCCTGATGTATTCTGCTGGGAGATTATCTACTGAAGTAGAAAAGGTTTGCATTTAAAAAGTAGTGCTTTGATGTAGGAGGTTTGGATGGGTTTTAAGGTGAAATAGGGATGTCTGCTGTCAGAATACAGGACATGTCAGGATTGTTGGGAGGAATATATATATATATATATATATATATATATATATATATATATATATATATATAACATTATCACATACACATCCACTCATACGGGGGTTACTACACTTACAAAGCAAACAGTCACTTATGAAGGAGTCCACCATGAGGACTCTTGAACTCCAGCAGGAAAGGGAAATGCCAGTGCTGGTAAAAGTAATACTGTCAGCTGTACTGCACATCTTCCTGTAATGATCTAAGCTCACATGCACAGATGTACTCAAACATGGTTAATAAGGATGTCCTGAAATCACTCTTAAAGTGACAGGAGGACATAGCATGAATTATAATCATGTAATGTACAGCAGACCATATCAAAATATTAATTTCAAAACTGCAATTGGGCTAGTTTGGTCCTGTTTTGGGGCTAGATCTGACCTGAACGCTAGCAGTTTTAGACTCCTGCTTAGAAGGAACATACGACAAAAGCAGCCAAATGGAGAAAAGCATAAGTATCTCTTATCGGAAATGACGAGCCACAGCACAACAGTCTGAAAAATGTTGGTATGTACCCATGGAAGAGAGCAAAAGACAGTCAGGTGCAATATGACCACATCTTGCACTTACCTCACAATGTTAAAGGATGTACAGTAAGTGAATGTGGCAAATGAAAGAAAATAACATGCCTAGATAAAATGCATGGAAAATGGAATACTTAGGAAATACTGCTATACTGAAAAAATTGGTATCTGGAGCAGTCCACTTTTATAACTAATGGAGGTTAATGCAGGGTAGAGAGAAGAGCTAACCAGCATGGAAGAGTTATAGGAGCACCACATAAAGAAATATGGATAAATGAGCCTTCAAAGACTAGCTTATACTTATGTAAAAAAGTTCTGTAAGGAATACCTTGAGCAAACTGAATGGGCCGAGTTAGATTTTTATGTATACAACCATTGCTTCAGTCCTACTTTTTTTCTTGAGATAAAATGTCAACAATGTATTGTTGATTCTTGTATGAAGGACTGAAAACTTGGAATCAGGTTGCTTTACTGAGAGAAAACTAATCAAAGACCTCCTTCATGTATACTTTTCATTGTCTTTTGACATGAGGTCTATGTCTCTTTCTCTTGCCTTCTCTTCTTGGTACGCTAATTCTATCAGTTTTATATTTTGAATCCTGAGCCATTATTCTATAGGCTTTCTATAGGATGACCTTACAGTGTATGCAAAATTATCAAATGGTACACACAGGATCAGAGTCTTAAAGTAATTCCCACCTGTGTGCCCACCTCATATACCACGTAGCTCTTCCTAGACTTATGGATGCAGTCCTGGACATTTCTTCTACTGTGTCCAAACATTTCTTTTTATTTGCTCTATATTCTTTTTCCTCAGTCTTCTTAATACATCTCCATTCTCAAGGTCCATTCACTTTTCCACCACAGGACCAACTTGATGGCTCTTACACCTGCACACAGTCTGCCCATTCATTCTGTGGACCAACAGGTAGACATCCCCAGGCTAAATGAGAGTCTTATGACCCATTTGCTTCTGTTGACATGACCCAACAGGCTGTTTCATGCCCTAATGGTGACAGCTAGGAAGTTGGGACTGGGCTAGCTTTCAGATCCTGCACAACAGCCAACCCCTTCTCTAGGGACGCATCCCACTCCCTCATTGCGGCTACCTGAGCTCTGCTGTTGCTACTGTGCTGCAGGAAGTGTGCCTCTGCATGATCATCAGATACCTGCATATGCACAGTGCTCCTCTTAGATGACACCCAATGGGAAGCCACAGCTAATTCCCTCCCTCCCTCACTCTTGGATGGGTCAGAATGCAGTGGTCACATGTTGGTATCTTCCCTGGTCAGCTCTCTTAGATGTCTGAACTGCAAATCAAACTCTGGGTACTTGGGCCTTATGGTTTTATCCCTCTACAATACTGGAGCTGGTCTGAAGGTCCTTTATTATTTCCTATTCACCCTGATTTTCAGCCCATAACTAAGCTTCTTGTCTCAGTTTTCCTTTCTGTAAATAACAGCCCCATACGTCTCAACTGTTCAGATTTTGCATCATATTTTTGTGTGGTTCTCATAAAATCAGTGTTTTTGTAGAAAATCTTTCAGGAATAAAATCACTAAATACTGACAAACATTTCAGTTTCAGGCTTCATATCTTTCACAAATGCATGCACATGCAAAGCGTATTATTCTTTCAGCTTTCCAAGTTTATAACAGCAATATTTAACTGCCCCTATTCTGGGGGCTTTGGCCCCAATTATTTTTGCCTTTATCCAGATTTCTTGTGATAAGAAGTTGAGAAGTATGACACTGCCTCCCTCACACAGGTTCTCAGACATCTCTCTGTCTTGACTACCTGCTTATGCAGCTACTCTGAATTATATCTTGCAAGTTCTGATACAGTCAATGTACAGAAAATATTCAAAAAAGAAGGCAGCAACCCACTTTGGAATACTAAAACCAATTTACTGAACATGATATTTTAAATATTATATTCTTCTTTGGTAATGTAAAAAAAGACAATACTTATCGATGACTTTGAGTATTACTGTTGAATATGAACGTGATTGTACTGAAACATTTAAAATGATCTGGCACCTTTTAAGATATTTCTCGCAGTAAGAGAATAAGGTTACCCATATTTTCTTGAGCAGTAAACTATTATTATTTTTACTATTCTGTAAAGTACTGCAGTTTTATGTTTTTGGCATTTAATATTTATTTATGACTTTGCATATAGATAATGACATTTTTGTACTTTAAGAACTACAAAAATAAACCAGTTTACTTTTCTCTGTAGCTTCACTAATGAAGCCTATACCTAATATCTTCCAGTCTTCCTCACACCTAAAACTAACAAGGTAGAATATCAAAAGCACTCTGATTATCTGTTCGGTCCAAATTATGAAAAGCTAGCTTGACAAAAGAAAGTGTGCAAATTTTATAAGCTGTCTGCATAATTTATACTCTAGCCCAGGCAAAGAAACTGAATTTGAAAGTACCCCTCTGACTTCACATGCATACCCTACTAATCGGAGGGTATAATTTGTTTAACTACAAACCTTAATGCAAGGTGAGTAGTAAATAACCAAATGAAAATTACAGAAGTGATTTCCACCTACAGGTGAAATTAATCTAGCTATTTCAGAAAATAGCTGAAACATTTTTTTGTCTAATAATGAACTTAGTCTGAACAACTACACCTGTCTAAAAATAATAATAATAAACTCCTTCCAACCACCTGAACTGTCAGGAATAGAAATATGCCTGGTCATTCTTAAGGTAGAGGCAAACAAATTCCAAATGTATGTTGCATACATCATAAACTTGAGCTTGCCACATTCCTAGACCAAGCCTTAAAAGTCACTCATACAATTCATTATTAACTTCCAGGCGGATGGTTACACACAGTTTGTACAAGTACCACCTAGGACTGTTAACAAGATCTCCTACAGTTTATTCATATACACAAATAGCTACTCATAATAAATTGCCATCACATCAGACCAGCATATGTTTGATGCCTTGTGTAGCCATGCCCCAGTGTGTAAACAATGGGCCCTTGCATTTTAGATGTTTCTGAATAACAAAATCAGTCTCAGAATATCAAACCCTGTATGACAGGAAGCAACTCATTAACATAGCCTTAACCTTCTGTGCTAACTGCCAGACATATGTCAATAAGTGGCAGCCTGAGAAATAAAGAGGCCACACTGCAAGCATCTGATTAGTAGAGGTGAAGCAGTGAGTTATTTCAACATATTTCTAAGAATGATTGAGTATTGTATGCCACAGAAAGAACTGCCCATCAAATCCAGTTTTTCACCCTTCATTCCTCTTATCATCAAGGCAACAAAGACTGAGAGAGAGAGAAAGAGAGAGAGAGACAAACATAAGCGTGCTATAAACAAAATGATGGCCTGATTTTCACAAGTATGGAAACTTCAGAAAAAAATGCACAGTCATTGCTAGAGAAGGAAAAGAAGCCATTTCAGAAAGATTCAAAATTTCAAGCTTTCAAAACCCAAAACATAATTCAACAATTTTAAGAAGTAGTCAGAGAATGCATTCCTGTATAGTACTCAGAAGCAGCACAGATTTTCATATTTCCAAAGAAAAGTGGAGCAATGTCCAGAATAATCACCAAAAAAACAAAAGGTTTGGACAGAACATGAAAGGCACCACACAGGAACTCCTGGTAATATAGAAGCAGACTCCTTTATTGAATTAACGCCACACGAAAGAAACACGTGTTTTCGTCCAAGTATCCCTCAGTCTTCCTCAGATGTAGTAAATGAGTAAATACTGTTGCATCACTATATATTCACTCATTAACTAATTAATCAATTAAAACCATCATAAATATTTAAAGAAATAGTGTATCTGACATAATGTTAGTGCAATAGAAACACTTAAAAATAGATATTTAAAATAAATAACATGAAGTGAAATTAGTGCACCCACAATTAAAAAATGAATTAATATCATTAAGAAATGTGCAAAGTTAGCAAATATAAATATTTAAAAAAAAAACATGTAAAAAAGTAAAAAACTGTATAAAAAGCCATGTGTATAATAACAATTGACATGATGGAAAACTGTATAATCAAAGTTTTGCAGACCTGAGCTTTAACAGGGGGTACAAAGGAAATACTGTCATTTAAACCTGGAGGACTGTTGACCTCCGGTACAATCTGCCAAAAGGTTTCTCTATAGTCTAACTTGGATTCCCAGGGTCCCACTCTCAAGTCCTTGGAAACTGTTTCAATCACAAAAAAGGAGAAACTGGCATTCGAACATGATAATGTATGTCTAAATAAGGCATTATTGTTATTTTTTTTTTGCTAACATCATTGATATGTTCGTAAATTCTTCGTTTTAGTTGCCTGTCAGTTTTTCCAACATAAAAGCCTTCACAGGCACCACAGGTAACTATGTAAACTAAGCCCTGGGAGTTGCAGTTGGAATAGGTGTGTGCTGTCAACAATTTCTGCCTGGAAGTAACCAGGACCTGTTCTTTTTGTGAAATATAAGCACACTGGGTACATATTTCAAATATATTCATATTTCTTAACTACCCAGAAGTCACATCCTGTACAGAAATTACCTCACAGTGTAGTCTTTCAGAATCATGGTGACGGGACAGAATCATCTGCTGGGGAGATACATTCAGATATTCCCCAAGGGTCAGTATTAAGGCCAATGCTTTTTTTTTTATTTTTTTTCCTTAATGATATTCCTTGTGACCACCCTAAAGTGTCTACTTTATGCTGATGATCTCATTATTACAAAAAACTCTAAGAACACCATCAACTTCTTAAAGGAGTTACAATATGATTTTGCTATCCTGCCTGCATAGAAATTGACTGCTAGTAAACACCTCTGATCCCAATGTAATGTTCTTTAGTACCTCCAATGTCTTAAAAAAATACAAAATAGTCATCATTGACCACTGTGGCACCTCTCTGCCTGTTACCCAAACTCAAATGTACCTCAGGATAATCTTTGATCATCATTTAACTTTCTCTTCTCACACTGATACAATTTTCTAATTTTCTAAGTCCTCTTCCAGGTTAGAGTCTTATAAAAAATCTCCACTCTGCTAATAGCAGAGGCCTGGAAGGCAATAGCATTTATTATGGTGATACCAATTTTAGAGTATACAGTCCTCATTATTTCTCTCTACACCAGATATTACAGCAAAGTACCACAAAGGAGAGAAATCAAGATTATAAGATTCATTCATCTGGCTAGCTGCAGACAATGCCATCAACAAAGTATTATAGCATGCAACTGGCTCCTTGTGCAAGCTGCAGCTGCTTTACTCTTAAAGACAATCGATTGCAAATTGTTCAATGGTTCCTATTGTCAACCATTAAAAACATTCCCCTTTCAAAGCCATAATGTATATTCTGTTTGGAACACAGACAAACTACTGTTAGCAAAACATCCCTTCAGGCTGACCACTACAGAAAGAGGTTTTATCATAATGGCACTTGCCAATTCAAGAGCAAATAAAATAAATAAACAAATAAATAAAAACTTATTGACCTGTTAAATCTCATCAAACAGATGATAACAACGTGTATGCTTTTAGGAAGATGTCTGACATATCAGTTATCATTCTCATAAATTCTTAGCATCGACTGTATGCATATAATATACATATGTACAAAATAACTCTTCATATGTAACGATTGTGCAAGCTGATGAGATTGTAATGTGCTGCTTTTCAGAGGTTTATAAATTCGCAATACAAACCTTGTTGTTCATTCACAACTATACTTTTAAGATTTGTAAAGACCATATCTGCTTAATTGAATTCTGTACTAAAATGCTATCCTCTGCATATGTATGTGTTCATTGCATTTGTTGTTGCCTGTACCACTGGTCATTGTCAGAAAGAGTTTTCTTACTAGATCATTTACCCAGTTAACAAACTGAATGAATTAGTTAATTAATTAATTATAAATAACAGCCCAGAAAAGCATTCAGAGGCCTTCCTCCATCATGTCTTCTTGAAAAACAGAAGACACTCTCAGGCATCTTTCTGACTGCTCTGCTTTCAACAGCTCCTTTGCGATACCATTTCTCCTCAAAGACAAAATCCTTGGTTTTACTTCTACACCAGCTGCCATCTAGCTCTGTCTGATTATTAGTACCTCACACAGCTGTACTGGTACAAATCCTACCAATATGAACCCTACCTGAAGTTGTCCCATGTATTGTTGATTTACTGTTCCTTGGAAATCAGCTGCTTGCACTTGGAGCAAAAGCAGTACTTGCTCAGAACCATAATGCAGTGTTTTGGGGGGTTTATTGTTCCCCAATATTCTGCCTCCCTGTGAGGGTTCCCTACAAAATAATCTGTTTTTAATCTGTGCTATTCATTTGTTCGTGCTTCAGTTACTTGTGATTGTGGAAGTGTTTTCCAAATTATCGCATTCTGATACTTCATAGCAGAACCCCTGACTGATGATAAGGTGGTAAGCATATAGAAGCAAAATATAGGCATCCCAAAATATGATGACCAGTATATTCTTATCAGACATCAAACCCTTAACAAAGGTCTTAAAAAATAAATCATCTTCACAAATGAATGCCTGTAGCAGTACAGAATTTTGGAATGACAAGCTGAAATTTAGATTTGCACACGGGATAGATGTAAATGCCAAATTAACTGAGTTGATCTTTAACAAGATTGATGACTACAGTATGCCTGGGTAACATTTCTGATTCTATCAAAGGATTTTGTACTGGATTTAATACACTGTCTGCCTTAGTTAATGCTACTGGTTATATTTACAATGACATGGACAAAAGCCATCTCACAGGGGCAGTATTCTTGGATCTAAAGCAGGCCTTTGATTTTGTTAAGTATCCTCTGTTAATCCCCAAATTTTAACAAGTGAGATTAGATTACACCATGCCTCCTGGTTCAAAGTCTGTACAAACAGGCCAATCACAGTACAGTACTATGAGTTGTACTCTGAAGTAGGCTTCTTCTCATTATGAGGCCCAAAGTGATTTATTTTATGACTCATTATCTTCTCCTATTTATCAACTCACTTCCTTTTGACCTTTAGTATCTTAACATGATCCTCTTGGTATTACACACAGAACATTCTCCAGCAGAATTACAATCATATCTACAAAACAAATTTACTCAGCTCTGCCTCTGGTTTGGTGTTAACAATCCAGTAGTAAACTAAAAAAATAAAGAAATAGCATGATTTTCTATCTGGCTCAGTGCCTAGTCAAAAGAATCAAGGTGACCCTGAAAGATACCTGGAACAATGCTATATTGCTAGAACAATCTTATAAATACCCAGGTACCACTATAGATAAATTCCTCAGCTTTTTCCTTCATGCTGAAATGATTATTTTAAAAGCACTTGCTAACCTTAACAGTACTTATACATTCATCAGCCATCTCACAGCTGTCACCAGAAAGATACAGTAAAAAAAAGTCTTACTCTGAAAATTGGAATCTGCCCTTCTCTTGACAGCTCTCGGCAATTGTTATACAACTAGTATTTAACAATCATTACAGGACACGATTTGCAAATTATAGTTGTTGCTGATCAAAGAATACACTGGTGTCACCAACTTAAATCTAGAAATAACACTTTCCATTTCCCCGCAGGGTGCCTGTGTATTTTCCAACACACTATACAATATGTTAACTAACAAATTCTGCCCACCTATAGTAAACAAACTGTCTTAATCCAATACAAGTACTCTACAAAAATCACACCGCAAGCTGTAACACTCTTCAGAGATAATGTCTGATCTACAACAGCATGCTTACCTCTCAATTGTCCAGATTTTTGCCTCATATTTTTACTATGCTCCTCATAAAATTGGTGGCTTTCTGGCAGATCACTGAGAGACGAAATGACTAAATGGTCTAAATGTTGACTGACATTTAAGTTTCAGACATCATATCATTCGAAAAATGCAAGCTAACACAAAACCTGTTATTCTAGCAACTTTCTAAGAAGAGCAATATTTAAAATCTGTTCCTGTTTTGGGGCTTTTGTTGTCCCATTGTTTTTAGCATTGCCCACGTTTTCGTTCTGCTAAGAGGTTGACAGGTATGACAGAATGCTACTTTTCTAAAACCGGTATCAGAATGCTATTTTACTAAGACCAGTATTTCGAACTCAGCCTCTCTTAAATATCCATAATCTTACCTCACTTTCTTTTTCATTTCATACAGCACTGGCTTCACATTAAATTCTCATCTTCTTGCTCTTGTTTTTAAACCACAGAACTTAAATCACATACTTGATTGACTAAAGCATCTGTCTCCTTAAACTGCTCTCTAATGCTTTATTAACCATGGCCTAAAATTGTACTGACAATTTGTAACAACACCTTTCTAACATATCCATTCATCCATCTGTACTATAATCTTCTCTCAGGAAACCTGCTCTCAGGCAATTGCAACATGCAATCCCTTTTGTTCCTGGTATATAATATTCAATTTGGCACTCTTAACAGTCAGTGTTATGTCATCGGCTTTCATCTTCTTTTAATAGCCCTGACAGTATTCTTGAAGAGCTAAATCCTAGAGAAGTGAACGAACAACGCAGTTGAATATATGTATATGTATATGTAAACAATTTGTGCATATATCCTCATTACTATAATTATTGAAATTTAAATACTTTAACATCAAAACATCAATCATTGCTTTAAACATGCTATCCTTAACTGCTGTATTACTGGTTCAACTATTACCGCTATTGTACTGATTTAACTATTGCACTGGGATTATCGCAGAGCTGTCACAAATAAAACGTGCAGCTGTATTAGTAAACTTACTATAACAGTAAATGTTATAGTAGATCACTTTCAGAGTAACCTAAGCTATTTAGGTTATATCCTTGTCCATGATATGCCATCGTCCAGTGTTCAATGCTCTAGGACACCTTCCACATGCTCAAACTGCCATTGGCTTGAGAACAGTCATATAAGAGGCAGTTTGAGTGCCAAAAGATTCAGAGATCTTTGTCCCAAAAAGGAGGGTTACAACTCTGAAAGGAAAAATGCTAAGAACAGGACAGTCTCAAAAAATAATCTAAGTATATATGCAAGGTATACATATCCACACCCTGGCAAAAATCCAAAGAATCAAGTAAGAAGCTGTAGGGAGGGGACAGCTACTGCAACAATAATCTATTAGACCATCTACTGTTATGGTAAGTTTACTTATACAACTGTACAGTGTTCAACATTTACATTACTGTTGCAGTAGCGTAAGCTATTTGAGAAGATTACCATAGCTTAGAAACAAATAGGGAAGATGAAGGAATCCAGGAATCCAGAAGCCCATAGAAATGGTCCTAGCAAAGCCTGTTCTGGACCTGGAAAAGGACTACAGATTGTATTGCTTTGTAAAAGTATGTAAGGGCACCAAGTTGCTGTCTCTAGAATATTTTTAGAGTCTGCCCCTTTCTTAAAATCCACAGATGAAGCCAAAGCCCTAGTAGAATGGAACCTAACCCTGCCTAGAGATGTCTGATCATGGTGAGGGTAGCAAAAATAAATAGCATGAGACAACTAAATCAGAATTATTTTCTTTGATACAGGTTATCTTGTTTTCTTACAGTTATACGAGACAAACAGCTGATCAGCCTTCCTTCTAGGTTTTGTTATGTCCAAGTAGCTTCTGAGTTATCTGTGGACATCCAGAGTGGATAATATTCTTTGTCCCTTTTTTTAGGTTATGAAAAGAATATATGGAGATTAATATTCTGCCAAAAAGTAAATTTTGAAACCACTTTAGGTATAAAAGAATGATTAATTCTTAAGGAAACCCTGTTGTTATGGAGAATTCGGTCAGCTTGGCTCCCCATTTATGCTTGTAGCTCAGATACCCTTCTAACAGTGTAATGCAAAACACAGTTTTCCACGTTAAGAACTTTAAATCAACCTGATGAGCTGGTTCAAATGGAAGAAGATAGTTTCTGAAGCACAAAGTAAGATTCCAAGCAGGATACACCTGTTTCCTAGATAAACAGATATGTAAAATCCTTTCAAAAAATGCTCGACTTGAGGATAGGCAGAAAAGAGGATCTAAGGGAAGGCAAGCATAAACGGACAGAAGATGACTCCTGATCAAAGAATAAGAAAGCGTATAGGGCAATAACTCACACATACGATCTAGAACCCGGGGCAACTGAGTCTTGAAAGAATCCTGGTTCTTAACATGGAACCAACTAGTAAATACTTTCCATTGTAGATATATGATTTTCTAGTGGTAGCAAGTTTTTTCACATCTTTTAGTACCTGCTGCACATCCTCAGAAGAAAGGTGCCTAAACGGTATCAAAGCTTCATCACCTGGGCAGTATGTTACAGTGTTTTCAGACTGGGTCTATCAAACAACCCGTCTTGTGTGATTAAATCCAGTTTGTGGTAAATCTTGAGGTAATTGCTTTTGGCTAATTCTAAAATAAGGGAGAACCACTGTTGCCTGGGTCAAACAGAAATCAACAAGTCTATCTCCAGAGAGTCCATTAGAATCTTTAGGAGGACCCTCTGTATCAGTGGAAATGATGGAAAAGTCTTCCAGGCCTGTTTGCAAGGAATCATGGAGCAGAATTTGTTTACTTGTGTGCTCCCCACAGTAGGATCAATTCCTGGAAGATCCATGGGTGTAGTTTCCATTCATGATGGTCTGTGGTGGTCCTGCTGAGTTTGTCTGGTACAGTCTCTCATTTTGTTAGTAGTGCCAAAAAAGGTAATTCTTCTTAAGAGAAATCTGAGGACAAATTTTCCTCAGAATCAGAATCTTCAGCTTGAGGAGAATTAACAGAAGAACCCCACCTCATCTAATGGGAAATCATTGTTAGAATGTAAGAGAAAGCTTTCTCATTTAGAAGGTAATGAGTTAAAAGGAGGTAACACATTAAAGGCAGAAAGTGATCTCTTAGCAAATACTGACACATTTTCTCTATCCAAAGGTAAAAATAAGAACAAGCATTTTAAATTTCTGCCAAATTATGACAGGAGTACTAGCCCAGCAACAGACACCTTACCATGGCTAAATGGTATAGCTTCACCTGCTCCTTCCCCTCAAACCAATAAGAGTGAATGTCCAGATAGGACATGACACTGTTACATTCTGATGAGCTGCATCTCAGAGTAAAGGAGCAAAAATGAGTGGCCCAAGGAACCAGACTGACTAGAGCAGAGTCACTCACAAGTGGCTGAGGCAGTGATAGACCCAGCTGGACACCAAAATCTCTCTAATGACTTCCTTCTTCTTCTTATAGACAGGGGAAGCAAGAACCATGGAGACCAACAATTGCTCCATATATTACTCAGGAAGAAAGCCTCACATGTGGGTAGCAGAATTTGTGTCAGATGGTAAACCTTCTGAGAGGAAATTAACTTTTCTGAGGCAAAATGTTGTAAGACAGTCCCCAAAAAGCACAATACCATGTGCCTCACATATTATCTCAATATTAAAATACATGAAATGTGAATATAATAGCTTATTTGATGAGTTTTCTCATGAAAAAAAAGCTTACACAGGTAAAAATCCCTTTGACAACATGACAGTTCAATAAAAATAACTTCTAGCATAAATATAAACTCTTCACAGAAATAAAACACAATTTTCCTTCAAAAATAATGTAGGAGAAAATTTTCCCAAGAAGAGTACTTATCTGCCCAGTTTTGAGAAGATTGCTACCTGACCATCAGTTCCAGGAAGCCCACAGTGACTTAAGCATTTTTGCAGTCAGAAAGCTCGGAAGCTTTTGGCAAGCAAACTGCCTCATGTATAGCTCTTTTTTAGCCACTGCAGTAGTTTGAGCTTGTTCAAGGTGACCTAATCTTTGAGAGGTGGCTTTTGTTCATATCCTAGGCAAGGATATTACCAGAAGCAACTTGCTGTTATGCCTCAACCTCTTAATGTAAGAATTCTGGGCAAGGCCAAAACTAATGGTGGAGGGGGGGGGTCAAAGGCCCTAATCTAGGGCCAATTTTTAAAATTTCTTATATAAACTTAGAAAGTTGATAGAACAACCAGTTTTGCATTAATATACATTTTCTAAAATGTCAAATGTCTGTCATTATTTACTGACTGCAATCCTCAATGATTTGGAGGAAAACCATAACTTGTATGTGGAACAGACCAAAAATAAGAGGCAAAAATCTGAATAGTTGAGAGGTATGTTTGTTGTAAAGTACCTCACCATAAAGGTACTCTGCCAAGAGCTTTCCCTTCCAGAATGTTAGGTATGCTAGATTGTTGCACATTCAGGTATTTTGGGCCTCTAATAGCAATGAATGTCTCACTATTTGGCACAATGCAGACAAAATTCTCAGTTATTAGTTACAAGCTTCTGAATAATGAAATATGGCCAAAAATGAATCTATATAATAAACTAAACTAAACTAAACTAAAATAATACATAGTTGGGCCTTGTTAATATTAAGTAAACATCCAACATACAAGTATATTGAAAGACAATTTGCATAACTTATACAATGATTGGTATGCAATATCTTCCTGTTACACATCCTGATTTCTGTGAAAGATGGTTCCACATTCCTTTTTTATGACACCACCTAAGTTAAAGTTTAAAGCAGTTCTTATTTTGTCTAGTTAGTTATTGCTAGGACACAGACCTTTGTTTTAACTAATCCAAGGAATTTTGTAAGTTAGCATTAACACACTAAACACAAAAATGTGTCTTGGTTTCTGTACATCTTTTATAGGGTCATAGGTTCATAGGTAGGTACTAGGCTAGCTGTCCTTGTGGGCCATTTTAAGTCTACCTAATTTCCCTTTTTCTGCTCAAAATAACCTATGTCATTTGAGTATAGATTGGCCTTACTCATCCCATCGATGATAATTATAGATTATCCCTAATCAGAATAACTGGGATTATACCATAGATAATTTGAGGGGACCCCCACCCCCTCATGCATGGGATAAAGCATTTAGGAGCTGCTTATGTCAATTAGTAGTAGGAGGGCAGTCCTGTAGTAAAATTTCTGTTTTCCACCCATACATCTAAGTTGCACTTGAATATGGACAGGGATGAACTTTGTTTTATGTAGATTGCTCTGTTTCACAGCAGTGATATCCTCTACAAGATATACCTGTCCCTACCTAGACCAAGTATTTGTGATGCTGTTTGACTTGCTACTGTACAGTAAATCCATCAGTAATGGGTCAGAGGATGCCTTGTATTCCGGACACAGGTCACTTCTTATCAGTCTGTAGGAAATGAGTATAGTAACAGGGCTTGGAGTCAGTCCTTGTAGGACATGTTGTTTAGGTCTTGTATACTTTTAGCAAGATATTGCTGTGGGCATTCCAGTTGCTTCATGTGCCTGGACAGATAACTTTGTCAAAGGGGCAATGATTGGCCTAAAGAGGGCTGAGTAATGAGGGACAATAACATCCCCAGATCTGGGCACAATTCCTTTGTTTAAAAGCTGCGCAATACAGAAGGACTTTCTTACTACAATAGACCCATATTGTTCAAAAGTTAGATCACTGTTCACATAAGTTTTCAAAATCTATCAACTTTTAGGGGATTTTCATGCATATTGTATTTTTATTTGGACTTTTATCACTTTGGTAGTCAGACCCTACTGTCATTTAATTTGTCAGAAGCAGTGCATGAATGTTTCAGCAGTATGGAGAAGCTTTACCATGCTGTTCTGCAGCATAGGTCAGACAAGCAAGATCAGCACCACGTGACCACATATACAATAACTACAGACATCTAGGCCAACAGTACTAGTTTACTGATAACAGTATTCTATATTAAACTGATGAGTATTCAGTGGGCAATCCAAATGTGTGATCTGGAAGAAGTGCTATTGAAAACATAAGTAGGGACGTACCTCCTTTCATCATTCCTACTTCATAACACTTGCGCAGCCTGCAGGCCTGGCAGCTTTTTCTTCTGTTCTTGTCAATTGTGCACTGATTGGTGGCAGGACACATGTAGTCATTGTGCCCTGTGAAACAAAAAATGCGAGGGGTTACCACAGTTCTTCTAAGGTTTAGACGTCATCATCATCATCATTACTGGTAACATGCTTTTCATAACTACTGGTGGTGGTAGTAGTAAATCACAGCAATCAACAGTTTTAAGTATGTCATGTCACTGTTACCATAGTTACTACAGGAAAGTGACTTTGTGTCTGGCACACTCCACACAACTTGAACTGAAGTAAAAAAAAATCAATCGATAAATAAATACAAAGTAAATAAAATTCTGAACTATGCAGTGAACTGTTCAGAAAAATGGACAAAACATAAATAAATTGATATTCTCTCCACAGTTTATTACGGTGAAATTAAAAACATATTATTTGCAAGTGTAATTAAACTGTATTGCTTAAGGTTCCCTAGTACTGATTTTTCAGATCTGGATATATGACATTACTTTCTGAATTTCCATATTGAATTTTTCCAGAATTGTATTCAGCTACTATGATATGACCAGTGAAGACCCTTTAGAAACCTGAAAACTATATTCCCAAGGAAAAAAGCAGATTACTGTTTTGATACAAATACTCGATGGCCAATAAAATGGAATGATGTGTCAACTATTCACTCTGTCTCCCCAGTGATGCAAGAGTTTCCTGTCAGCGTTTGTTTTATTGCTTTGCTACCTTTGAATAAAAAAGCCATTTCGTTATTTGTCTTTGTCTGCATGAATTGCACACCATAAATGCTGATTTTTCATTTGTTATAAGTAGCATGTGACTTGAAGAAAGAGATCTGTGCTCAAAGACAGAAGAATAGCATTATGGAAGAGCACTGCGCCCTGTCACTGCTATTCCATATAAGTGCTAATTCAAGGCAGCAAAGGCTTTTCTGACATTAGTCAATTCAGATTATGAATCTAAGAAGACAGCAAGTGAAAAATGGTTTATTACTGATAGCAAAGGAAAGAAAGTACTTTATTTTCCCTGAATGTCTCAGAAATATGGGGCTATAACAGGAGCAACTATATTTTGTAAAGCACTCAAAGCCCATATGGACAAGTTTTCTATCTCTTCCTGAGCAAACTCTTTGAATATGATATACGTAGTTGTCTGTATCCTTTTTATCTCATTCTTCTGGGCCCTTAAAACATGCCTTTGGTTTTACATCTGACTCTTTAATAGTTCAAGGTCTTCTTTAAGTGCTGTAGTTGGATATTATTTCAGATGCTGAGACTAAAGACAGTTGAATTATTCTATATAGACTCTGGAATATGACCTTATTACTTTAGTAAGGGTTTTTCCTGTAGTGCTTCTTCAGCACTATCAGTCTTAGTATCCAAGTTCTAAACAACACTATCGTGCAAAACATTTCACTTATCACTACTGATGTTACAAACGTTTTTTATAGTTAAATATTACTTTTTCTGGCTAACCTTAAAAATTATCATATTATTGTATTTCAAATATCAACAGAAAGCAAAGAAACCACCAGGCCGAGCAGATAAAACGTTTATTAAAACAGCAACACTACAAGATAAAAGTGCACTATAAGCGCTTTTGGGTGTATCCATTCATCAGATAATGCACAGTTAAAACAAACATCACATTTAAATTACAACCAACCAATCAAATTTAATATTGAATTCTCCTTCTCTTTGATGCTGGTTTTAAAGGAACCATCCCATTTAATGCTGGGGCTTTATCTGCTCCCAGCCTAATGATCCATTTCATTTCCATATATTCAGTCTGGTGCCTTAAATCACCCTTTCTCAGGCTGTACTGCACAACTTGCAAAGGCATGAACAAAAACTTATGCCTACTTTATGTTTTATATGGCCATATAATGCATTGTGTCTATTTTGCAACCTGATGTCAGAAATATGCTTAAGTATTCTCTCTTTAAATCTACAATTCGTCTTCCCTACGTAGTAGGCAGTACATTGTTGAGATGTAGCTAAATATATGACATTTTTTGTGTTGCTATCAGCATGGCCATAAAGGGAATAAGTCTTCCCTGTCCTAGAATGTATAAATAAATTATCCTTCATGATGTATGGACAGGCTTTACAATGTTGGCAGGCAGAACTTCCACTTCTCACCATTATAGATCCCCTGGTGTTACATTTAGGTTCATGGCAAAGTAAATCCTTTAAATTCTTGTTTCTTCTGAAAGTAAAATTTGGTTGTGTACCTACCGAATGGGCTATTTTATCATCAGTCATTAAAATCCGCCAGTTATACTTAATTATCTGGTAGATCCCTCCTATATCATTACTGTATATAAAAAACATCTGTACAGTGGTATTATTCTTGATCTTATTCCTAGGGGTTTGTTCAGGTCCCTTCCTACTAGGAAACCATGGTCTAGCATTACTGATTCTACATAATCTACTGAAGGCTATTTCTCGTTATAAAAAACTACACCTATAGCCTCTGTCCCTTAGGCTGTTCTCTAACACTTTAACTTCTGTATGAAATCTGTCATCATTTGTATAAAGGTGTGAGATTCTGTAAACCTGACCCTTAATAATGCTGCTGAAAGTATGTCTGGGGTGCATGCTGTCGAACCTCAACATACTGTTCTTCCAACAAGGTTTTCTATACATAGATGTCTCTATAGTCCTATTGGCAATACCCTGTTTTTGTTGGTAATATTTGTCCTGGCATATAAAAACATTATTTTCAAGCACCAGTTTCAACAATGTGCATATCCGTATATTATTATCAATATCAAATCCAGTCTTGTCACTTAGTATACCTTCAATGGCATTTATCCCATAATGATTATTAATGACAGTGAAAAGCTTTTTGCACATCCAGCGTAACAAACATTTAGGTTATGTCTATCTCACTGTCAATAAATGTACCTAAGGTTTGCAAAAAATCATCTGTGTCGTTTAAAATTCTGGGAAAAATCTGTAATATGGGTCGCAACATGTACTCTACCCAGATAGAAATATTTTCTGTTACCCACCCTCTCCCCTATACAGTTGGTCTCATGGGTGGTTCTTTTTGATCTTAGTGAATCTTGGGTACTGCTTTAAAAATGGGTATGGTCGGGTGCTCAACATATAAAAATTGCACTGTGGTGGCATCCAATAAACCCACCCATTCCATATTAATCAAAACAGTATGTACTTTGTGTATATATGTGTTCTTATACAAGTATGTCCTACATTACGTATTGAACTACAGTACGTATACAACAGTCTGTGCTGTATAAGTACAGAACTACAGGACTTGTACAACAGTCCATGCTGTATAAGTACAGAACTACAGTACTTATTATACAACAGTCCATGCTGTATAAGTAAAGAACTACAGTACTTATACAGCAGTCCATGCTGCATAAGTACAGAACTACAGTACTTATACAACAGTCTGTGCTGTATAAGTACAGAACTACAGTACTTATACAACAGTCTGTGCTGTGTAAGTACAGAACTACAGTACTTATACAACAGTCTGTGCTGTATAAGTACAGAACTATAGTACTTATTATACAACAGTCCATGCTGTATAAGTACAGAACTACAGTACTTATACAGCAGTCCGTGCTGCATAAGTACAGAACTACAATACTTATACAACAGTCTGTGCTGCGTAAGTACAGAACTACAGTACTTATTATACAACAGTCCATGCTGTATAAGTACAGAACTACAGTACTTATACAGCAGTCCATGCTGCATAAGTACAGAACTACAATACTTATACAACAGTCTGTGCTGTGTAAGTACAGAACTACAGTACTTATACAACAGTCCATGCTGTATAAGTACAGAACTACAGGACTTGTACAACAGTCCATGCTGTATAAGTACAGAACTACAGTACTTATTATACAACAGTCCATGCTGTATAAGTACAGAACTACAGTACTTATACAGCAGTCCGTGCTGCATAAGTACAGAACTACAATACTTATACAACAGTCTGTGCTGTGTAAGTACAGAACTACAGTACTTATACAACAGTCTGTGCTGTATAAGTACAGAACTACAGGACTTGTGCAACAGTCCATGCTGTATAAGTACAGAACTACAGTACTTATTATACAACAGTCCATGCTGTATAAGTACAGAACTACAGTACTTATACAGCAGTCCGTGCTGCATAAGTACAGAACTACAATACTTATACAACAGTCTGTGCTGTATAAGTACAGAACTACAGTACTTATACAGCAGTCCGTGCTGCATAAGTACAGAACTACAGTACTTATACAGCAGTCCGTGCTGCATAAGTACAGAACTACAATACTTATACAACAGTCCATGCTGTATAAGTACAGAACTACAGTACTTATTATACAACAGTCCATGCTGTATAAGTACAGAACTACAGGACTTGTACAACAGTCCATGCTGCATAAGTACAGAACTACAATACTTATACAACAGTCTGTGCTGTGTAAGTACAGAACTACAGGACTTATACAACAGTCTGTGCTGTATAAGTACAGAACTACAGGACTTGTACAACAGTCCATGCTGTATAAGTACAGAACTACAGTACTTATTATACAACAGTCCATGCTGTATAAGTACAGAACTACAGTACTTATACAGCAGTCCGTGCTGCATAAGTACAGAACTACAATACTTATACAACAGTCTGTGCTGTGTAAGTACAGAACTACAGTACTTATTATACAACAGTCCATGCTGCATAAGTACAGAACTACAATACTTATACAACAGTCTGTGCTGCGTAAGTACAGAACTACAATACTTATACAACAGTCCATGCTGCATAAGTACAGAACTACAATACTTATACAACAGTCTGTGCTGTGTAAGTACAGAACTACAGTACTTATACAACAGTCTGTGCTGTATAAGTACAGAACTACAGGACTTGTACAACAGTCCATGCTGTATAAGTACAGAACTACAGTACTTATTATACAACAGTCCATGCTGTATAAGTACAGAACTACAGTACTTATACAGCAGTCCGTGCTGCATAAGTACAGAACTACAATACTTATACAACAGTCTGTGCTGCGTAAGTACAGAACTACAGTACTTATACAACAGTCTGTGCTGTGTAAGTACAGAACTACAGGACTTGTACAACAGTCCATGCTGTATAAGTACAGAACTACAGTACTTATTATACAACAGTCCATGCTGCATAAGTACAGAACTACAATACTTATACAACAGTCTGTGCTGCGTAAGTACAGAACTACAGTACTTATACAACAGTCTGTGCTGTATAAGTACAGAACTACAGGACTTGTACAACAGTCCATGCTGTATAAGTACAGAACTACAATACTTATACAACAGTCTGTGCTGAGTAAGTACAAAATTACAGGACTTATACAACAGTCTGTGCTGTGTAAGTACAGAACTACAGGACTTGTACAACAGTCTGTGCTGTATAAGTACAGAACTACAGGACTTGTACAACAGTCCATGCTGTATAAGTACAGAACTACAGTACTTATTATACAACAGTCCATGCTGTATAAGTACAGAACTACAGTACTTATACAGCAGTCCGTGCTGCATAAGTACAGAACTACAATACTTATACAACAGTCTGTGCTGTGTAAGTACAGAACTACAGTACTTATACAACAGTCCATGCTGTATAAGTACAAAACTACAGTACTTATATAACAGTCCATGCTGTATAAGTACAGAACTACAAAATGTATACAACAATCTGTGCTTTGCAAGAACAGAACTACAGTACTTATATAGGTTCATATGTAGGTACTAGGGTATCAGCCCAAGGGCCTACGTAAGCCTAGCCAAAAAGGTTCCCTGGCTTACACCACCCAAGAAAGTTATTTTCCTGTGCCACTGTCGAGCAGAGACACAGAAATACAGAATTACAGTACTTATACAACAGTCTGTGCTGTGTAAGTATGGGCAGATCTTTACTCATGAACAATAAAATACTTAACTGGTCTTTTATTGGTATAATCATTATGACTGCAACAACTGTTGTTGCATGGTTTACATTTCAAGTTCTTGTACCTAAATTAATTACTAATGGACACTTCCACATGTAAGTGAGCTTGGGTAATGGTTAAAGCATTTACCTCAGAGACAGAAGGTACAGGGTTTGGTTTTCAGTGTTTCGAGAGGAAATTGGCTAGGCCTAAAATGGCCCATAAAGGCAGCTAGCTTAGTACTTAAATATGAATGTCAGAGTACAAATGACATTTTTGTGTACATGCACTACATCCATCTACTCAATATGTTGGCATGCTTGCAGGAAAAAAGATGTAAATGCAGGACGGACTGTGTGTCTGTTTGTGTACATCTGCGTGCACGAGTTTGTGTGTGTGTGTGTGTGTGTGTGTGTGTGTGTGTGTGTGTGTGTGTGTGTGTGTGTGTGTGTGTGTGTGTGTGTGTGTGTGTCTGGGTGAGGGAGGTGGGGGCAAATGTAAAGTAACAGTTTCTGTGATCCTGCAGGTTACTTTATTTTGGAAATTAAGCTATTAAGTTGCTCTGAGATTTTTCATAGTTGCACTGTGGTAATGGACACAGTTTATAGTAAATCTTCACTTCAGAGGTCACATACTATTAACTTTCCTTTTGAGGCTTATAGTGTCCATTCAGTTTACATTGAAACATTCCTATTAATCTAGTGCTGCTTGGCTGAATGTACATTTCATTCAGTAAGACTGTCTATTTACAATGTAAGATGTCTGACAATGTTTCAACAGTGTCAGATAGTGTGCGAACAGATATTCTGTATTTCTGAGGTGACAGAAAGGGTGATGACTCTGGTTACTTGTGCAGTTGTATATTATGTGTGACTAGGGGAAAGAAGAGAAGCTTAAGGAAGAGAAAATGAAGGAAGAAAAGGACAAAGGTGGCAGCCGGAAAGGGGATGCCTGAGGGATGACTTAAGAAGAAAATATTTTACAGAAAGTGCAGCGGCACTCTGAAAGCACAGCTGCTGATGCAACAGTGCAGGGTAATTGAGTGGAGGAGTTCAAGTATTCCTGGGGCAAACAAAAGAAGAAATAGAACAAGGGCAAATCTGGACATACTCACTAGCTGAAATACTCATGCATTCTTGACCATAGTTCGTCATCTGCCAGGATCATTGCATGTCTGTACATAATAACCTACCTGTGTTGCCACATATGCAAGCTAAGGAAATACCAGACAAGTCAAGGTTGGTGCATGTAATGGCTTCAGTGATCAGTTATAAGCCAAGCTCATGCACATTCTTGGAAGGTGACTGAAAATATGGGAACAGTTACAAATGTTAGTCACAGCATTACAATGCCAGCAGCTCTTAGAATCACAAGGTCATCAGTCCTGAGGATCTGTTAGTTGGATCTAATAAGTACTACCAATTATGAAATCAGTTATACATTTTTGAGACACAGTTTCTTTTTATGTAGGACTGGTCACTCCGTGTCAGCTTGTTCCTGTGCGTTGTCTAGTTATGACATCTCTGTATTTCATCAAAATTCTGCTTCTGAAGGACCAAAGAAAAGCATCATATCTTTTAAAGATCTCACAGATAACAAGGACAACACCATTCGCAGTGGTCCACTCTCATGGCCATCTGACAGGACATTTCACTACTTCCTGTTCTTTTTTCAATTCTTTTCACAGATACCAATACAATAATGGTATTTCATGTCCTGCATATCTGTAATCCACTGACACAAGGAAGAAAAACAATCCATATCACATCAGGCCATGATTCACTTGTCATACATACAACACAATGGTAGTTTCAAAGGGACGTGTCTACTGAAGGAGACAGTGTTAATCATGCAACAATTGCAGGCATACATTTCACCAGTAGGGGGCGAATCCTTGTTAGCATGATAGTGACACTCCTACTGCTCATCAGTCCAAGGCTTTATCACTAGCAGCCAGTGTGGGGATGAACCTGGGGCTTGGCTTAACTCCAACAAACAAGAACCAGTCTTTGGTTTCTGCATATTATTATATTATACATGGAACTATATATCCCTGGAACTGGACTACCTACTTACTTTAACTGCATTTAGTCTGCCTTGACCTTGGCTGACAAATACACGTATAGCTCAAGGTGAGAAAGGCTGAAGCTTCTGTTCTGCTGCAGAAGACTCTAGCTTGCCAACTTTTTCCTTTGTCATTAAAGAGGCAATCCTTTGGAATTATATGCCCCTTAGCCACAATCATTTCTTACAATCTAATACAATACACACTAGGCTACGTCCAAGGGGGCATGTTGAGATTAAAAAAAACACCAGGCAACAAATGGTCTGTTTAAACCATTGAATTACCAGAAGAAATATTTTTTATAACATAGCAAATTGCTTCAAATAAAACAGGATAAAATAGAAATCAGCATCAGACCTCTCAACTGTTTTACCCCTGCATATCACATAGCTATAGTACATAAAAAAACACTACATAACCAACATACCAGTGGCACCAATAATTAAAGAATTAAGGCACTCATCTACAACTCCCTTTTTCAGAAGCAAAAGTAAATTACCTGGTGTAGCAGAATGTGCCACTGCAGTTCATTAAAGTCTACAGACTGTACACTGTTTTGATATTGTACTTTCTATCATTTTTGTCAGTCTCTGTTTTGTAAATGTATTTAGGAATAATAGCACACATTCCTACTGGAAGTGGGAAGAGTTATGTGCTATTTGGTATTCAAATGTTATACTAATTAGTTGTCTGTGCTTTTAACAGGATGTTCCTGCTTTTCAATTACCTATTTTTCTATTTTCAATATCTGTAGTTTGAGATGCATGCCCCTCCCCCATGTTTGCACTCAGTCCCTTAGGTTTTTACATGGTTTAGTACGGCTCTCTGTCAACATTTAGCTATTTCTCTTTCCCTTCTTGTACTCCTTTTCCGACTCTTCTACACCTGACGTACCTTAACTACTTCTTCTAGTGCAACTCCACCTTTTTTTTCACTTTTTCTTCTCTGACAATTGCTACTTGTCACATTTCCCTAGAAACCTACTGTACAATCACTATATTTTAAACATTGTTTGTACTCACAAAGGGTCTACTATAATCTCTTTCTATATTTTTGATCAAATATGTTTTTGGAGCTTTTCTCCCTGGCTATCCATTGAAAATGGGTCTTGCATGACTAAGCCAGACCTTCCTGGTAACTAACTAACTAACTAACTAACTAACTAACTAACTAACTAACTAACTAACTACATAAATAAATAAATAAATATTACTACTAGGCCTAAAACTATATTCATATTTCAAAGGATTTCCCAAGTAAAGTATGCACGACATACAATAACTAGTGACACTTTGCAGGTACTGAAGAAAGTACAGTTGTAGAAGTAAACTTACCATAACAGCACATGATCACTGTTGCAGTAGCCACCCCTCGGTCCACTTCCATTTTTTTGTCTGACATTATGGTATTGCCAGGGTACAGATGCATATGCCCTTTTGTATTTAGTTCACTTTTTTTTGCATGTTTCTTAGTATTGACAATATCAGGATTCTTGCCTCTCTTCCTTGGACAATAAAGTTCTAAGTATTTTGGTGCACTAACTGTCCATTTATATAGAGGTCCCCTTGAGCTCTGGGCAGTTACTGCATGTGGAAGGTGCCTTTGAAAAGCTGGCCAGTCAGTGGGAGTAAGACTCAATTAGCTTAGGCTACTGAAACGGTGATCTAATACTGAACATCTTATCACAGCCTCATTTGAAGCAACTGGCAGCAAGTATCTTGTAACGTTTGACAAAGAAAACAGTATTTCTGACAGCAAACTGTATCAAGAGAGATCTGTGAACTTTCAAAATTATCCCATAACCCCTCTCCTATTATACCCTGAGGACAGCATCCACATTCATTTCAAAATACAAACTTAGTTTAATCCATTCTAGACAGTTAGACATATTGAGACCAATGTGGAAGATGAAGCAAATACTGACCATCAGCTTAGACAGAGTTCTTGGTTTCAAGGAGACCCGCATGCCTTTGTTCTTGCCAAGAAGATCCCCACCCCAAAAAAAAATTCACATGGTAGTATGCTCAGCTTTCACTTACTTGATTAAAATGCCTGTGATGAAGGCCTACAGCAATGCTAATTGGGTGCGTTGCAGTCCTTTACCACTCTCTTCCCAGGACTACGTAGACATCATGAATGGAAATGAGCAGGGCACCCATTTGTGAAATTTGCATGGTGGTTACTTTGGCATTATAAAACTATCATCTGTATGCTGGACGGTTACAGCTCTTCAAAGTCTAAATTCACTAGCCAGGCATAAATTCAAGCTGGGGAGATGTAAATTGATTCACAATATAGAGATTCAGATGGCAAAAATGTTTACATTAATTCCACATTACACACAACAGACTGAGATAGTTATTTCTCTATAACTAAAGTCACTGTTTTCCCGTCATTGAAAGGTGGGAGGTATGGTTCCCACTAAGTCTTTGCCTGAATGTCTTAATTATACATATCAGTGGTATCTGCCAATAACTGTACATTACTGATGTGCTAAAAAAAAAGTCTTAAATGGGAAGATGAAGCATTTCATATTTATGTTCTAAAACAGAACTACTGGTGCAGGGTTTTGCAACTTTCCTCCCGTCAGTGCAGGTGCTTTTGCCACATGGCTCTAAGTAACTTTCAACATAGTGGACTCATCAGATGGGGAAAAGACAGAGTGTCATCAGTGACAAAATTCAAAAGATCTGACAAAAAGTGCATATACAGGTAGTGGGAAGGCACTGAGTATAGGTGCTAAGACTGAAATGGAAACTATCAGGTGATGTTAGTACTGTAAGCCATCAGTGAAACATTACACGTTATTGTCCATTCAGAAAATGACTAAAACAGCAAACAGCTCAGAGACAAAGCCTCTGCAGACAGTAATTTCTAAACACGTATAAGGCAAAAATAAAAAAAAATTGACTTTGCTTTAATTAAGCTTGTAAGTACATGCAACTATGAAAACAGTTGCATGTAAAATGGATTATAAAACATCATCTTCACTTAAATAAGTAAACAAGTGGTAAATATACGTGCTGTAAGCAAAAATAACTTTTAAAAGGAATTATGTCACTACCTTAATGCTAAATTGTTTTAACTCTGTTGCTGCCTTGCTCATCAATGGTTTGTCTCCAGAATATATTTTTAATCTCTTTGCAGTGCATTTGACAGGCTGAGTAAGAAGATTATATTTTGTTACTGATAACTAACCATTTTGTTTTACTTTGGTTGCATTCTGAACTGTATTTGTTGCTTTGTGCTTGTTGTCTTGCTCCTCCAGTTGTGTTTAGCCCACCCAAATGGTAATAAAATAACTAGATGAGCAAATATCCATGTGAATAGTTTTTCTCATCGTTAAGCCTTTCCATCTGCAATCATTATATTTTAGCAGACTAGACTGTCAAGATTGTATCAGCCTAAATGTAAAATAGCCCATCGTGTTTTTTCCCAGGAAACTTTTTTTGTTACTCATTTAAGCTCCAGCAAAACTGGGCACTACCCCATTTTAATTAAATACATCTTTCAGATTTTGTACATGATAGCAAACACTAGGCTACTTTTCCACATAAGAAAAAAATGACGCTTAGCACAGCAGATCAGAATCTGTTGCAAATGTCTGGCACAAGAAATGACATTTCTTTTTATTCTCTTGCTGAAAGATCACTATAAATCCATAGCATTTCAAGGGGCTGGCTGCAGATCAAACCAGTTTTTATTTTATGGAAAACAAACTAAAATCCAACTGTTGGAACATGAAAATGACATTTTTAGCTGTTCTGATAGTAAGTTTAATGGAACATGTACATTTTTGCTGATTATCGAATGCATAAGTTCTGTAGCTCCCATATCATTTAATGTAGACTTAGAACTCCCATCCCTTCTAGAGCATGACATTTGAATTTAAAATTAGAGCTAGGGCTCTGGGAATGTAATACAGTGAAAAGGCTGTGACTTATGTGCTATGAATCCTTAGAGAAAGAGTGGTTTGACACTATTCTCTATGTTCTGTGGTGGTGATATAGCTGTCTTTCCACTTAAAATAAATAAAGACAACACATCACTCATATTTAGATTTTAGATCTTAAAATTAAATCAGCTCCTTTCAGACTCCACGTAGAAATTGAACTTTATTTATTTTTATCTTCCATCATTTGATGCCTCCATCCGCTGTTATTCTTTTATTTATTTAATTATTTCACATTTTATTCAGTTATGTTGACTAAATTTGTCCCACAAGGCCTATTTTCTGTGAAGACCTAATACAATATTTGTACTAGCTTGAATGAGTGACGTTTTAATAATTTTCATTAGGACTTTTTGCATAATGCTTGTGACAGAAGCTCACAGAATTCATCTAAATTCACCCAGATAAATGCTGCATTCACTTACTTATAGTCAATTATATTTACTATTACAGACTAAATGAAACAACAAAATAGGAAAATGTAAGTGACTTTTAAAGAACTGCATACTGCATTTAGCGACTCTTTTCTAACAGGAAATCTGAAAAGAAGATAAGGGGTATAAATAACCATTTAACACAGTAAACCTTGCCATTTCCACTGAAACTGACTGTTGGTTAATGTGCATTTATGAGCATGCACAAAATACCACTTCATAATCTCCCCGACACCATCACACCTCATTAATTAACCATTTATTTGCTATCTTCTCTGCATATGTCAGGTTTAAAGAGTTACATAATCCTTTATATCAACCTGACTTATCGACTCAGACAACTGAGACCTTAGATTAGTGAAGCCCTAGGAGCAGGCAGATGCTTTTCCAAAAGTATTTTAAGTGAAAAAAAAAATAGAAAAAGTTGTAAACATGTTTGAGAAATGGTAGTCATTAAGCATGTAATGGGGACAATTTAGTGCAGTTCTCTGAATGGCTAGTCTATTCTCCTTATGTCCTATAAAAGCATGGAGAAGCATGATATTGGGAGAGTAATATTTCAGAAATTAGGGGAATGCTGTTTATTTAGGTAATCATTTAATAAAATGTTGTCTGTATGTACAAATAAAGGGAGATATGCAACAGGTTTTGTATATAAAATTTAAAACCCTTTAATAAAATTTCTATAGACTTAATATATCACTATTTGTTCCAGAATCGTTCAGGGGGCAATAGTCCTCTGTTGCAGTGCACTACTAATAGGGGTGTATAAATGTCAAGTATTGTTAATACGTAAGTATATACTCAAAGCAGAATATTCTGAATATAAAAGGGAGAATTTGATAAATATATGATATTTATTTGATGTGAATAAACAGAGAGATCTGAGTGAGTTTCTCATCATTATAAGTTCATAGGAGGTTACTAGACTAATGGCCCTAGGTCCATGTAAAAACCCATGCTCCCTAATTAACCACAGTTAGATGTCTTTGTTGCATAGCAATTCTATGATCAGTACTGACTACCCCTGTCCCTGAGGGGCATAGGTGTCACCCCTGTGGTGAATTTACAGTCATCCATCCAGTTGTCAAGGTTGCACTTAAATAGGGTCATTCAGGAGCTCTGCTTCAAGTGAACTGGGAGCTTATTCTAGAGGGTGGCAATCTCTGGGAGATATACCTGTCTCTCCAACATGTTGTGTTAATGTCACAGGCTAGGTTGAGATCCCTGGAGTGAGTGAATCTTGTCCCATTTGATTTGTGGATGTACAATATTTCCATTAGGGCAGAGTTAGACACTGCTCTGTATGCCAGGCACAGGTTGCCTCTCATCAGCCTGTATGATACACAGTACAGTGACAGGGCTTTCAGTCTTTTTATGTAAGTCACATTTTGAAGGCTCTGGATTCTCTTGATTAGAAACCTATGTGGTCTCTCCAGTTGCTGCAGTGTCTGGTGAGATACATAAAGAACGGATCATTGTACTCAGTTAGTCATCTGATAATGGTTGAAGACAGCAGAATTACAACCTCCTTAGTCTTGGATGTGATGCCCTTATTTATGAGGTTCACAATGTAGAAGGCTTTTCTTACCACTATGGACACATGGTGATCAAAGTTTAGATTGCTATCAACCTGTGTTCCCAAGTCTCACACCACTGAGTTTGACATTAGAGGGATGCTATCTATATCATAATTAGCAGGGGCTACTTCTTTGCCAAAGGATTAATGAGATATTTTTTTGCATTTAGTTTAGTCTGACTTTTGCACCAATCATTTGTCTGTGTCAGTCTCTTCTGTAACATGTTTACATCATTGGGGGACTCATTGATTGCACCCAGTTTGCAGTCATCTGCATACTTGGTAAGCCACAGGCCATCTACTTTAGCCTGGACCTCAGAGATATATATTCCAAACAGTAGAGGGTCCAGCACAGAAACTTGTAGCACACCACTGGTACCAGTCTACTGGTGGACGTGGACTCCCCAACTTTGACAGTGTATGTTCTTTTGGTAAGTCAGTTGGCTACCCATCTTTCATGTATGGGTTAATCCCCAGCTGGGAGAGTTTCTCAATGATCCCTGAGTAAGGGATTTTGTCAAAAGCCTTGGCTAAATAAAGATAGGTGGTATGTACTGCTTTGTCCTCATCCAGGGCTTTCGTGACATTCTCAAATAAGTCCAACAGGTTTACTAAGCAAGATCTACCTTTGACAAAACCAAACTGGGTCAGGTCAAGAGTTTAAAGGTTGCCTGTGTCCTTGTCCTTAAGGTCCATGATGATTCTTTCCATGGTCTTGCAGATAAGGTTGGTTAGCCTTATGGGCTGATAGTTTCCTGGGTCGGTTGATGGAACCCACTTTGTGCAAGGGGATTACTGTTGTTGTTCTCCACTCTGCCGGAACACAGCCAGTGCTCAGACTATGGTTAAAAAGAGTGCCAAGTGGTTCTGCCAGGTCATTTTTTAGATTGTTTAGTAGGTAACCTGGGATGTTATCTGGTCCCATAGAGGCCATGTTTTTGGCCTTGGAGAGCGCTTGTATGACCTGTCCTTTGGAGATACTTGGCAGAGGACTGGTGTCATGAATGTTTTGAGGTATGGCTTATGGGGATAGGGGATGAAGTTATTGCCAAATCTGTCAGCTAGCAGATTGGAAATTTCCTCATTTTCTGTGTGAGTGGCACCATCTACTATAAGTTTGTCACACAACTGGGCATTTCCTTTTAGGTTTCAGATACAGCTAAAGAATGCCTTATAGTTGTCTTTAGCTAGGGCTATGCTACTTTAGTCTCATAACTAGCCTTTAATGGACTTGACAAGATATCTGATTTGCTTGTTCAAGCTGTAGAGGGTGTTTTTCCTCTGTTGAGTAAGGTCTTCTTGTTCTTAGATATCAGTTTATTTCTTTTGTTATATAACTTATTTATACTTACAGTCCACCAGGGTTGCTTATTTTTTGGGAGGACATTGCTTTAGTCCTGGCAGGTACAGCTGAGTCAATACATTTCTTTAAGTGGCTACATAGGGCATTTGTGTACTTTTCTACATATGAGTCATTCTTTGCTGCGTTGGCAGGGGCTTTGAAAACTTTTTATATCACCATTTTGTAGGTTATTGTTTGCTTTGGAGAAAATTTTCAGTTTTTTGCTCCTGTGGGGGTGTCAGGTCTGATCTTTACTTCAAACAAGACTAATTTATAGTCTGACCTTACCAGGGAGGGTAACACAGAGGAGGTAGTGCAGTGACCCCCCCATATTGGTGAGCACCAGGTCTAGGACATTTGAGCCCCTTGTGGGGGGTGCAGACCAACTGTTCCAGGGCATTTGAATTAACAGAATCCAGAAATCTCAGAGCAATTGTGTTTGTGCTTGTGTAAATCACTCAGTCAATAGAATGATAGTTGAAATCTCTCATGTCCAAGGTATTTGGCTGTATAATGAGTGAATCTAGCAAGTCCAGGTAGGTGGTGTGCTTCTCCCAGTTCATTGTGGGGGACCTGTAGCTAACAATGATGTGATAGGACATTTTTCCTATAGTTATTTGGACCTGGAGTAGCTCAAGAGAGTCATACTGTTTTACCAGTCTCAAGGTGTACTTGGATTTAATGAAGATGGATGTACCTTTGTCTTTGGTTCTTTCATGCTTGTTATGAGGTCTGAACTTGTGAAAGGCAATGTAGCCTTGTATGGTCAGGGTGCTCTCTGTGCCCTTGAACCAAGTCTCAGTGATGCACAGATGTCAGCCTCTTCCAAGGTGAGGAGTGCTTCCACAGAGTGCAGCTTACTGTTTAGGCTCCTAGCATTAAGCAGCATGACCCTGAGTTTCTATCTAAAGGATTTCTTTATGTTGGAAGTTTTATTGTTTTGACATAGCCTAAAAAAGGTTCTACAGGAGAGGCAAGCATCTTTGCCAGTATCCAAAAGCCTTGAGGAGACAGGTGAAGGCCATCTCTGGTAAAGCAGCATGGTTTGTCAACTGTGTCTTCCCAGGCTGCCAGATACTGGATCCTCCTGGAGTGACACCAGAAGCTAAGCCAATTAATGAAATTAATCATTTTTTGTCTGTATTGTGGCATTATCCTAGGTGAAGGTGGAATACTGCTTAGAACTAGGGACATACCTGCCTGGGACACATAATCTAAGAGTTCAGTCATGTCTCTCTTCATATAGTCCAGAGAGGTACATCTCAAGTCATTCATTCCAACATGTACTAAGACAGAGTCACAGTAGCAGTAATTGTTGCTGAGTGACATGAGTGCGTGCATGACTTATGGATCCTGGCACCTGACAGGCAACTAACTAACTGTGACCTTCTCCTTGTTCGACCTGCTGAGAGGGATATCTGTTTGTCTCAGTATTGAGTTGCCTATGACTAGGACATTAGGTTTTGAGATGTTTTGCCTCAGGGGCTTAATTGTTGAGACACTGATATGTGTGCTGTTATGTGTAGTGGTTGACTCTGTTTGTGTACCATTATGAGTAGGTTGTATGAACCTGGGAGGTCTCTGGTCTTTTGAAAGGCTCTTAGTGAGTACCGCAGCGTATGTGGGTATACATGTCTTGATCTTATCCTGTGTGTGAAGAGGGCTGTGTGTGTACTGACAACCTGTTTGATGTCTTGTTTATTGTTACATGAGAGAACTAATTCTAGTTTCATGGTATATTTACATCTCTCACATACTGTATTTGTTTGCTTTAGGAGCAAGTGACTGTCAGTGTACAAGAGGCAATTGCTACATTGCCTAAGGATGCCCATGTCAATCAGGCTGGCTGGAGAAATGTTGGAAAACTGACTGTCCATGTTAGTAGGTAATTCTTCAATACTAATTTCTGAGAGGGCAAAGTAGATCAGATCAGCTATTGCTCTGTGATTAACAAAGGGACTTATTCTGTAGAAGATCAAGAATGGAAAGTGGGGTGATGTTGCTCAGTACTCATATAGTTGCTTGCAGTGCAGAAGTGTGCAGCTGCATTGCCTGCACAGCAGCAGGGAAGCTGGGAGGATTTCACTGACTGGTGCCGAGGGAAAAAAAAGTTTCTAGGTGTTTGCGTCTCTACAAGGCACCCCTAATCCCAGTTGAGTGGTGTGCAGCTAAGAGTGAACATGAAGCTTACATACCGGTGAAATTAAACAGTTTTAAACTAGTCTGTCAATAGGAAATCACACAATAATCTTTCTTCCAGCAATCCCCTGCTCAGACAAGGCTATATCCACACTCTTAAGCCACAAAGGTGCAGAGGAGTCCTTCTTAATGTAAGATGGTTGGATCTGAGTTGAGCAAACTGACTTTTGACTACCATACTGCCTCCATTGTATGGAAAGCTTTCTACATGGCCCACCTCATTAGTAAAGGTATCTCGTCCAGGGACAAGGTGGTCATAACATCCCTGTATTCTTCCCTTATAAGACCTATTATTGAGTGCAATGCCCCTTTAGGCATTTACCTCACAAAGCACATGCAGCAGCTGGAGAGACCACAGAGGTTCCACAACAGGAGAATTCAGGACCTCAAACATATACCCTACACAGACAGGCACAAGGCCTTGTCCCTGTACTCAGTCTCCTACAGACTCCTCAGAGGAGATCTCTGTCTGGCATATAAAGCAAGGTCAGACCCCGCCTTGATGGGACGCTGCATATCCGCAAGTCAAGCTCCACTCGAGTAATCAGCACACACAACCTCAACCTGGTCTGTGACATCAATAGGACTTGAAAAACAAGAAACCACGGACTTGACCGACAGAAGATTTATTAAAATAAACAAATATAACAGAAAATCAGATATCAAGATAAGCGCTTTCATTTGGCGCCTGCCAAACTTTTTCAAACAGTTATCACATCACTTCCTGTAGGCTAAATAGTGTTAATCAGTGATGTAAGCAATTAAAAAATTCAAACTATTAAAGAAACAGCACGTTACCCTTAAAATAAACAAATTTCTGTATATCAAACAAATGACAAGTTAGTAGTGAATGACTATATGTGTATAAAAAGACAACGTAATATATATGCTATATTTACGCATGTGTTCAAAACCTATATACAAAAGATATGTGTATGTGAAATTAGTTAGTATAAATCACATATATCAAAGCAATATGATAGGGACCCATAAATATATATAGATAGATATATATATATATATATATATATATATATATATATATATATATATATATATATATGGGTCCCTATCACATTGCTGAAGTTTCAAAACTCTGTAGACGATATGACCGAGACCATATCTCCAAAGTTTTGATACTCTGACAACTGTCCATTTGGATTGCTGTATAGTGTGGAACCTAGGATTTGCTGTTTTTCTTACTGTAGTGCAATCTCAGAGTTGGTATATTTAAGTAGAAGTGGCTTTCGGGGGTGCAGGGGAGCTTGCCCCCCTGCAAAAACGTACAGGTAAGTTGTTTATTTTTTCTTTTCTGTTTTCAGAATTTCAAAACTTTGGAGATATGGTCTCGGCCATATCATCTTTGGAGTTTTGACATTTCGGCTATGTTATAGGGATCCATATATATATATATATATATATATATATATATATATATATATATATATGTATACACATACATACACATATATATATATATATATATATATATATATATATATATATATATATATATATATATATATATATATATATATATATATATATAGATATATATATATATAGATATAGATATATATATATATATATATATATATATATATATATATATATATATATATGGGTCCACTTTTAAATCTTGAAAGCTCATAATCTTGAAATTCAAAATACTGAAAACTCAAAATACTGAATCTCAGAATATCGGAAAAACAGAGTATACCTACACTTACTATATTCTAGCACTACTACATACAGAAGCATATTACTCTTTTCCAACTATAAGCAGGGGGTAAGCCATCATGCACCCCCCAAACCCCCTGCTACTTAAATATATCAACTCCGAGATCGCACTCCAAAGATGAAAATGGCAAACATACCATTACGTGCTTCATGACTGCCTGTTGTAACCTTAGTCATGTTCCCTTTTAATTTGCTATACTACAACATAACTCATCTTAGTGTAGTAAAGTGCGATCTCGGAGTTGACATATTTAAGTAGCAGGGGGTGTGGGGGCTGCAGTGGGGCTTGCCCCCTGCTAATAGTAGTAGTAAACTAATATGCTTTGTCTTTTATTCGTTTCTCTGTGTACCTCTGGTGCAGTATAGTAAGTGTTGGTATCCTGTAGTTTTTTTGTGTGCACACTTATGCAACTGTTTGCATAGTACATTTTTTTTATTTTTTATATTTTTTCCCCTAACAGATTTGTTTGTTTTTCAATTGAACTGTACAGGTTATAGGTCACATTAACGGTGGGAAAAGTTTTGAAATGATTTATTGTGTTTTCATTTTTTATATCACAGAAATCTGGCATTTTAACAGGGGTGTGTACACTTTTTATATCCACAGTACATTTGAGTTTCAGACTTCAAATCCCTCAGAAAATGTATGTTAAAAAAATCATATTACTCCAGCAACTCTCTATGTTTATAAGGGCAATATTTTAAAAATGTCCCTATTTTTGGGCCTTTATCCCCACATTTTCTTGGGCTTTGTCCAGATTTCTTGTACTAAAAGTTTGAGAGGTATGGCAGAGGGGCTGCAAAAACACTGAGTTGAGATGCGGTTTAGGTATTTTTGACTGTCAGTATTTTGTGTTTTGGTATTTTGACTGTAGACATTTTGAACATTAAGTATTTTTGCATCTATTTTTGCTGCTGATTTTTAGGTCATTGCCCTCTCTCTCTCTCTCTCTACACACACACACATATATATATATATATATATATATATATATATATATATATATATATATATATATATGGGTCTAGGACACATGCATGACTAGCATATGTCTGAATCACAAAACATCAAACACACATACAAGAAAGCACTTAACATCGAAAAGCGCTTCAGTGTATGTGTAGTTCAAAAAAAATCTACGTTTCTGCATTCACCCCCCATGCACCCTCCACACACCCCTACTTTATTATTCTCACTCCAAGATCGCACTACAGTGGGGAAAAGGGAATTTTCCCATACCCGCACTGTAGTCCGATCTACAAAACAGGCACACATACACGGAAGCACTTGTGGATGTTAAGCACTTTCGTGTATGTGTGTTCGATGTTTTGTGATTCGGACATATGCTAGTCGAGCATGTGTCTGTATCCTATATATATATATATATATATATATATATATATATATATATATTGATGTAGATGGTTCCCCTTTATAATCTCGAAATACTGAAATCTCAGATTTTAGTATCCTGAGACCATAAAGGAGATTTTTTGTTCTTTCAACCTCAGGAGCCTTGTTAATAAAGTTCAAGAAGTCCATGCTTGGATAGCTAACTATACTCCTGACATAGTTACCCTAACAGAAACATGGTTAAAACCACACCATCTGGACAGTGAAATTATCCCTCCTGGCTATAATATCCTTAGACTTGATAGACCAAAAAAGAAAAGGAGGAGGAGTCTCCATACTCTACTTCAATCGTGTCTCCCAAATTAGTCCCAAATTAGCTCTATCCTCCTTCTCACCAGCTGAACTCCTACTGACCAACTTCAAACTTAATAGTTTCAACACCATAACCATCGTAGCAATCTATATTTCCCCTGGTGATAATATTAACATACTTGAGAACATCCTATCTCACCTCTCACAGACCATCCACAATGAAATAATTATACTATATTGATCGGCTTTCAATACAAGCTCCCAACACTACTTCCTGTATAAACCTACATGGGTTTGAGCAGTTAATCACAACCCCAACCTACATTAATAAATCTCACCTACTTAGCTCTCTGCTTGACTGGATATTGATCTCCTACCCTCACCTCAAAACTATAACTCTCAAACCCTTCCAAATGCCTTCAGCGACCACTTCCCAATAACAGTTACCAGACATACTCCTCACCTTACCAAACTTACAAATGTATTATCACCCACTCACTTTCTCATTTCTGCCCTAACTCCTTTATTCACCAACTATCCAGAATTAACAGGGCTTATGTCACCACTCTTCCCTTAGTTGAAGCTGTCTACTCCTTCAACACTACATTCCTAAACATTATTAACTCCCTTGCTCCTCTTCCCATAATTAGAATCAAATCCAGTACTGCTTCCTGGCTCACTAAATCTACCTGAACCCCTATGAAAGACCGAGATAGGATTTGGAAAATGTGGACAAAAACTAGGACCCCTTCTCTTCTTCAGAAATATAAAGAACTCAGAAATAAAATTTAAAAAAAATCATCCGTTATGACAAAATAAACTTCTATGCCAATCCTCCCTCTACTCTTAAATCAGACCCAAAGAAATTCTGGAGCTCTGTTAATTAGACTCTACATCCAGGAAACACTTCCTCTCCTAACCCATGTCCCAACACAACCCCTGAAGACATAGCCAACAAATTTAACAATCATTTTATAAACTCAATAACCTCCATAATAAATTCTCTCCCCCCCAGAAACAATGCTAGCACCCCCACAAACTCTATACCTCTTCCTAACCCTTCTAATTCCTTCTCTCTAAAAGCAGTATCAACTAACTATATAAAATCATTACTCTCTAAACTTAAACCTTGCTCCCCATCTGTTGACAAGCTACCCTCTTATTTCCTGCAGATTGCCTCTGAACCTCTTGCCTATCCTGCATCCATCTTGATCAACCGATCCATTTCTGAATCCTATGTCCCCACTGTATGGAAGAACTTCTTTACTTTACCCATTCACAAAGGGGGTAACTCCTCAGACATATCCAACTTCAAACCAATTGCCATACTCTCTCCACTCTCACAAATCCTAGAGAAATGCATTCACAAGCAGGTAATGCATTACCTTCACCAGGAAAACATTCTCACACCCACACAGCATGGTTTCCATCCCAAGCATAGTACAACTACTGCACTCATATAATTCATCAACATAGTCTCCCTAGCTCATGATAACAATAAACTTGTCTAATGCCTATTTCTTGACCTTTCTAAAGCCTTTGATACTATCTCTCACCCTCTCCTTGACAAACTCACTAACTTACATTTCTCTCCCCTACTATCTCCTGGTTCTCCATCTATCTCTCTACCCACCAGCAATCAGTTAAATGGCTCTCTGCACTATCCTCCCTTCTCACTGTACAAATGGGACTCCCCCAAGGGTCCATTCTTGGACCACTACTCTTTAATATTTTCGCCAACTTGCTCTACTCCTCTTGTTCCCAGTCACTTCTTGTGCAATATGCTAATGACTCTACTGTTATAACCATTGCTGACAACCCAACTGGCCTTCACTCAACTACCCAAGCATCCTTCCACACCATTGAGACTTGAGTTAGTGATAACAAACTAATACTTAAGCCAAAAAAAACTAAGCTCCTACTCTTCCTCCCTAAAAACCTCACCACACTCAAAAGTACATTCACCATTTTATCCAGCAACAACAATAACATCTCAGCTGAATCGAGTACTAAAATGCTAGGTGTAACAATAGATGATCAGCTTAAGTTTGATCTACATATTACTAACTCAGTAAAAAGAACTCATCAGAAACTTGGACACCTTTTCCGTAACAAGAAATACTTAACTAACACTGCCCGAATAACTCTCTCCCATGCTTTACTACTCCCAACACTCTTGTACAGCTGCCACATATTCACAAACCTAAATTATACACTTATTTCCAAGCTTGAAACTACCTACAACAAGAACGACAGATTTTAAGCTAACCAAACCTACAAGTCACACCACTGCTTAGCAGTTCAGTAACTAGACTGGCTAGAATTCCCTAATCTGCTCCAACTATACCAACTACAAATCATTCACTCTATCCTCTATCTACACTCCTTCTGCCCCAGCCTCTCCACTATCATATCCAAATATTCCCCTGCTAGGACTCTACACAGCTCAGATCAAGAATTATTAGACATCTACAAACCCAAAACCAAAATAGGCTACCTTCTCTATAACTATAACCCAGCTACATCCTGGAACCAACTCCCCTTGGAAATAAAGTCCCTCCAGCATAGCAAGAGTTTCAAATTAGCCACAAGGAAATACCTAAAAACAAAGTGGTCTTGACACTGTAGCCAACCACCCTGAAACCACCATCCTTTCACCTATTTCACCACCTCACTCTTAATGTATCTCTAACCCTATTTCTCTGCCTCTTCTACCTCTTCCCTTCCTCCATCTCCATCCAATCTTAATTCTTACAGTCTCAAAACAACCTACCTGCAGTCTGTCTCCTATACTCTACCTCCCCTACATCTCCTACTAGCCATTCCTACTTTCCTTTCATGTTCCAAACTCCTAAACAACTAGGTCCTACCCATTTAAAATATGTAACTGGTTTCATAATCTTTTCCTAACTATTAACTCATTTTGCTCTAAGCAACCTAAATGATATTGTAACAACTCTCGTACTTGTCTGTCGATTGTTAATACTCTGTATAATTGTATTGCCTGACGAGCTTTTTCTCTCCAGGTCTCTGCTGGAAAGATCCTAAAGCTGATTGTTAATACTATGTTACTTAAATTTAATAAATTGTTTTTTACCTGAGGAGGTTTTCTCCCCGGGTCTCTGCTGAAAATGAGCCAAAAGCTCAGTCAGACTAACCCGGTTAACAAATGTAAAATAAATAAATAAATTTTAAAATAGCAAAAGTGCATAATCATGAATTTGAATATATCAAATTCACGGATATGGCTTTATGCTTCGTTACGTCCAGTGCTGTCTGTGGATGGTGTACGGTGTCATATATGGATTTAGGTGTGATTTAAGGTAAGTGAGTGTTTTGTAAGGGTTTTGGGTGGAAGTTTGAATGCATGTGAGTGTGTAAGTTGTACATGTGGGTTAGGGTAGGCAGGTGAAAGTATGGGTGTGTTGGATATGTTGGTGTTCGTATATGTGTGATGTGTGTGCCTGTGTGCGAGGGATTGTGGAATGTCTGGGTGTGAGTTTGCTGTCTTTTCCTGTTTGTACAATCTCAGAGTTAGTATATATAAGTAGGGGGGTGTGGGTGGCGCAGCCCCCCACATGGGGGGTGCAGGGGGGCTTGCCCCCCTGCTTATATGTAGTGTAGGTGTGTTGATTTGTGTTGTTGTGTTTGTGTATATAATGCGGGTAGGATAGTGTATGTGTTGTGTGGTGTGTATATGTTCATGATTTTGTATTTCGCGGTTTTGGGGTTTCAGGATTTTGAACGTTCGCCTTTATGGTTTCGAGATACTGAAATTCCAGATTTCAGTATTTCAAGATTATAAAGGGGAACCATATAGATATATGTATTTATGTATGTGTATATATATATATATATATATATATATATATATATATAAATGTGTGTGGGTGGGGGGGGTTGAGTCCTGTTGTCAAAAGTTCCTTTCTTCAATGGGAAAAAAGCTGATATGTGTGAAAGAAAATCAACTGATTGTACATACTGATTCCTTTTTTCATGTGGGAGATCACAGTACAGTGAGAATTTTGAGAATATGCTCTTTTCACACTGTAGTATGATCACAGAGTTGGATGTAAAGGGTATAAAGGGGCCTGGCCCCCTGCAAAGGATGCTTAATTTTTTTATTTTGTTTTGTTCCCATTAGGTTTGTATTTTGAGTATTTGTGCAAGATTAGTTGAAGTTTGATTTTTTTGCTTGGCTGACCAACCACCATGCACACCTTATTGATTTTATATATATATATATATAGATATAGATATATATATAGATAGATAGATATATAGATAGATAGATATAATATATATATATATATATATATATATATATATATATATATATATATATATATAGATAGATACAGAGCTATATATAGATAGATAGATAGATAGATACAGAGCTATAGCTATATAGACAGATATAGATATATAGACATATAGATATACTGTAGATATAGATATAGATACTGGCACTCTGGAGTATATTGAAGCTGACCAGAGATATTGAAAGATATCATGGGCAATCCACCAAGAAACAATATTAATCTTTTTGATAACATCTCAGTATGATTAATTACCTTTATCATAATAGGTTCCAGTGCTAAAAGGAAATCTACCTGAAAATTTTAAATTTGTTTCATATGCTGCATGTCTATGTATGGCCAAATTACCATCTCTGATTTTTCTGCTGTGCGCTAGCAATGCAGATTCCTAGTAATCCATTTGAATGCAAGGTCCAAGATTTGAATGGACTCTGTTACAAATAAGTCAGAAGTTAAGTAATGAGGTATTACTGAATTTTCTTTTTATACTGCATAGGAAGTTTGTTATAGTCAAAATATTGGGGTTGATATCGCTATTTTGTGTGCCTGATATGAGGAACTAGCAGAGAGGTATAGAATTAGGCAACTCGGGAGGCTAAGGGTTAAAAGCTGAGTTAAATTAATAATTTAATGAAAGCAACATTTTTAGGGGCACATTTTCTTTATAGAATACCTGCAATGGTGTAATTTACTATTGGTTGTCTTTTGTTGATTGTGGGATTCAGTTCTTCAGGTCACAAAAGCACCTAATAGTGGGATTCTCTCTGGATGACCCTATAATGAATATTCTTCTTAATGCTGCATTATCACAAGTCAGCAATGCATTATACTTTTCTGTGGTAATGGACTAAGCATCATAGCAATATAACATTGGAGTATTTTCTGTTGGATCACACATGCGCACTTAATTGTCTGTTCATCTGCTGAGTAACTTCCATGCAAATGAAATAACATATCTAAAAATGCTGGTGAGATGCTACAACAAAGAAATGTTTTATACCTTATGTTGTAATATGCATCCATAGCCAGGAGCCTGAGAGTTTTACTGTTTATCTGATATTCAAAGTAGATTGTCATATTGTCACTGACGATGTTAATATATAACCAATAAAGATGTTATTGTCATTATTGTTGTTATGATGCTTATAGTGCTTTAGTTTGTGCCAATTGTTTGTTAAAATTCCTGACAGCATTACAGGTTCCTAGGTTCTTAGGTTGGTACTAGGCTATTGGCCCTAGGGCCTATACAAGCCTAGCCTTAACAATTCCCTGGATATTTCTTCCCACACTATTTACTTCCTTGGATCTCTGTCTAGTAGGGCGAATGACGTGATCCCTGTAGTGAATTTCCTTTCTCCCAGTGAAGACATTTGTAAAATCAGTGCAATGTTTTTATCTTGGTCAAAATCTTATATGCTGTCCTAAACTGCAAGTCATGAGTCGTCTAGTTCAAGTTAGATAAAATCAGTTGAACTGGTTTCTGGCACTTTTGACAGAACTTATGAAAGCAGTGTAATTTACTTTTTTACCAAGATAAGCATGATGTACTCTGTTTCTACCTGATCATTTAAAAAGGTATATTATTCCCCCACAGCCATAACTGTAACACAGGTATGTCTTATCTCAGTCCAGGTTAAATAATTTTCAGTTGTTTGTTAATTTTTTTTCTGATATAGCCTCTTCTCTTCTGCCTTTGTCTGCGTGTATACTATCGACTATTAATATTTTCCATAGCATTACTGTAGTGAGTAGGTAAAACTGAAGTGGACCATGGCAGAAAAAACATCAATTTTTGCAGATTTTTAATATATATTTCCCTTCATTTACTATGGTACACAGTGAGAATATAACAATTAACTATGTAATTAGGATAATGATGCATTGTTTTCCATTGTACATTTCAATTATCTGACCTCATTTTTGATGTGAAAATATCAATTATCTAAATTCTGTAACTGCCTCAGTTTTGGGTCATAGGAACAAATGATACTCGACCCGATCCACCTCATTAAAAAAGTGAAATAAACTGGTAAAAGATAAAGAAAAGTAAACGGATGAATGAATGAATAAACACACAGATGATATATTGCTTCATTATTGAATCTGTGGCATTTATTTGCTCACACTTCTGACCTTACTTGTCAAGCAGTGCAGTGTTTAGTTATTTATTGTTTCATTAAGACCTAAATGATGTATAGTAATTCAAAAATTATACCAAACTGCAAAGCAATAATGTTTTTTTCAAGTTATGTAAAATCAATTTCAGATGGTTACAGACACTTTTGCCAGAATTTTTGAAAACCGTGTACTTTACTTTTTATCAAGAGCAAATGATGTAAGTTGATTCCACAAGGTTATTTAAACAGTGCTATATATTACTTCCCTATAATCGTAAACATGTAAAGGAAGAATGCCTTATCTCAGGTTACATTAAATCATTTACAGTTGTTTTCTGGTTATTCTGACAGCTTTTGTGAAAGCAATGTAATTTGCTTCTTTTATGTTGTTGGCCCCTGTATACAAAACTTTAAAGCCAAGCTGTAATGTGATGAGGTATTAAGCAGCTGATCACTGCTCCATAACTAGAGAATTGTTGAACTTAGACTGGAGAGTTGACATAGATTTCTGGAATCCTAGGGAAAATTAGAACTATTTTACAATAATTTGAATTAGTTAGAAGTTAGATGATATTTTCTGTGTAGACAATGTCATCTGAATTGACATGACCACCCTGGGTGGACTAGATATGCATTACCCCCATCCAGAAAGAAGAAATCTAGAGGGCTGAAATGAAGGAAACTTCATTTGAAAGAAATATTAAAAGATATAAAGTTCTTGAAAATTCAAATTTAAAATTAGGAGGGTATATAGAAGGTGTAAATATATTCTCAGCAAATTTACTAAAGATAACAAGAAATCATTTTATAGCAATTCAGTGGATTATAAAGAAACAAAGGGAACTATTTTTTTTCTTTAAAAGATGTTAGTGTTATCATTAGCAAGTTGTCTAAAACTGGTTAATTCTTTGCAAAACCTTTTTTTAGAAATATGGGATTTATGGCAACCACTGTCCTGTTCTCAAAGTCTGCAAAATTAGTTCTTGCCCACCAATACATGCTGAATGGTAAAATAGGTGCTAAACAAAATTAATAAGAATTCTGCCACAGGTGTTAATAACCTTAATGGTAGTTTTTCCTTGAGATTATTTAACTTTTCTTTCAGCAATGTTTGACGAATGGACATGTTCCTGTGGTATGGGAACAAGGAAATATTTTGAAAAATATTGTTAAAATGTATTCAGATTTCAAACCTCTTACTTCAAGCCATCAGTCAGTGTAGATTTATGTAAGAAGAACTCATACAACCAGTTTCGCTCTTTCTGTACTAATGTATTGGATACCTGTGATGAAGCCATTCATGTTGACATCATATTTCTTGATATGGCCAAGGCTTTTCACGTGGCTCAACATAGTGCCAACATTATATCACTCCAAAACTGTGCATTTAATCATGCATTAAATATTATTTATTCATTTATTTGTTTGTTTACTTTTGTTTTCTGGGAAAGTCCAGCTAGGAACACTGTCCATTTTTATCAGAGTCCCAGGGAGAAAAGTTCCAAGAAACAGTAGATAGACAATATTATGAAGTTTAGACAAGCTCTAAGGAAAGATGTACAAAAATAATAGAATTCATTAAAACTGGATTGAAAGTAACTATTGCACAAAGTTATGTACTGGAGTAAGTTGTAAGAAGTTAAATTGGTTGCACATTACAGAACATAATTGAAGCGGGAAGTTATCACTATAAATTTGACAGCATCTCTAAGCAGTAGAGAGGATCAAACATTTGAGAGCTAAACTAATGTGATATGCTTTTGTATTCAGTCTGCTATGTAAGCCGATGACAGAGATGTAAAGCATACTTTTCTCATGTGAGGAGTGCAATAAAATAACTTCAGTAAGACACAATAATCCAATTGTGAAGAAATGGATTAGAATGTAAGAAAAGGAGATCTTGAGTAGTTGGGCATTTTTTATCCTGGAGATTCAGAACATTTGTAGATTCTTCTATGATTTTGATGTAATTTCAGACTGATCATAAAGTCAGTAGGTTGTTTATTTGTCTGATGATGACAGCAATGCTGGTCCAGTTCAACTATATTTACTAAGTGCAAATAGTCCCCCATGTGAGTTGCTGGAATTTTAGGATTCCGTTAGGTGTATGTCCTTAGACTGTATGCTTATTTTGAGTTTGTACCATTTTATTATCTTACTAACAGCTGGGGTGTTTGAGAAATAGTTTAGTACTGTATGTGATTTTATGAGTTGTATACATGACAGGTGATATGGTAGTTCTGGACACTTTCAGGTTTGTGGGGGTATGCAGTGATGGGTCCAGTTTGAAAGACTGGATACATATTTACTTATTGTATTATAGCACTATTCAAGCTTGTTCATCAGTGCAATTTGAAGTTTACTGCAAACTGTAGACATATACAGGAGACTTGGAAGTAAGACTGAGATTGCATTCACCTTCCTGCTGTTGTCAGTGAGTTATGGACAGACTTTGTAAAGTAGCTGTAATATCAGGGGGTGTTTTGGACAACAGCATTGAAGTATTGGTCAAATTTAAGTTTTCATCTATGATGACACCCAGTAACTTGTTATGGGTGAATTGTTCTATTTTGGTGTTGTTAGCTTTGACTATATTTAGTACAATTCTACGTTGGCAGTTATGCTGCCAAAATCAGAATGATGTTCAGAAAAGGAATAAGGGTGTGGATAGTCGAACACACTTATGAGAATGCAGTAGTGCATTCGCATAAGTGTGTTCAACTATATGTACAAGATCGCGGTATAGTGGGGATTGGAAATTCATCCATATCCCCACTGTAGTGTGATCTTGGAGTTGGAATAAATTAGTAGCAGGGGGTGCAGGGGGGCTTGCCCCACTTAAAAATGTGATATGTAGTATAGGAGTTTGATTTACATCAGCTCCTATATGGCTATCCCGTCATATTTTGGCGACAGTGTCGACTCAAATGTGTCGATCATTTGGGGCAACATTGTGTACACTCAAAATGTGCTATTTCAGTTTAACTTTTCGTTATTTCGAATGGCAAATGTTTTGCCATTCGAACTAACAATAGTAAACCAGTCTAGACAGGTGCAGGGGATGCATTTCAATAAGTTGATAGTTACACAGTTCAGTGGAGCTAACCTCCACTATATATTGGTATAATGTAAGAGATTTTGCATATTTGTGGAATATGAGATTCTTGTAATGATTTAGTGATTAATACATAGACTGGATAGATTGTTCCATCCACTTCTAAGTTAAGATATTCTGCAGGAATATTGTCTGCTGCTAATGTAGTGGGTTTTAGTTTATTCAAGTATTTCTTTATTGTAGTAAGTTGGAGTGGATCAAATGAGAAGTTATTGGTCCAATAAGTACTGCAGTTTAAGGTGAGAGGAGGTCTATTTAGATTCTTTTAGCTGATGTGAGAGGTGGTAGCTACAAAATGCTCACTGAGCATGCATGCTGTGGTGGCATTAGTTTCCATGGGAGGATGATTAGGAGTGGGGGTAGTGCCTTGCTTTAGGAGATTGTTTATAGCAGCCCTGAAGAGTTTGCGGAAATTGGAGTATGTTACCTGTAATAGTTCTTGACTAAAATAACCTGTCTTTTATAAGATTTCATAGGTGCCTGTAATTTTGGCAATAGCTTTATTTTGTGTCTTTTTGACATTTATTCTGAACACTATCCCTAGTTTTCATTAATTGTTTTGTTTTCTTGTGTTAGCCAGGGTACAGTTATCAGTTTGACCTGCTTATATAGTAGACATGACGGATGATTTAAAATTTGTAGAGATGAGTAATTATGAGATAGCATCATCTGGAAGGAGTGTCTTTAGTGGGGTCCAGTTGCAGTATTTCAGAGTCTCAATGAAAGTGTCTTTGTTGACATTAGTAGGGCTTCTTTCAGAGTTTAGGTGCTGGCCCTTGTTGATTTTTAAGAAGTCTCTCATTTCATAGGCTGGCTGGTGGACACCAAGCACATTGGGGAATATTCTGGCCTACTTTATTTTTTCAGAATTAGCAGATAGTATGCATTCTAGAATGCTTTACTGTAGGTTTCCTCGTATCTTATTGGAGACTTAATTACTTGGGTTAGATGAATAGCTTGATTTGCAAATGAGAGAAGCTAGTATCTTGATCAGACCACTCTAGGATAAGATCTCCAAGAAGAAGGGTTTCTTTCTTTACATTGCAACGTATCCATTCAAGTATATTTTCAGTGGTATTTATATTGTTTCAATCTGGAGATATGTATGTACCTATTACACATATTGCTTTTTATAAATTTATTTTATGATGGGATTATTACTGGTTCTTCTGAGTCAAATTCTGGGGATTTGTTTGGGGATATGATAGCTACTGCTCCACCATGTTTAGTAGTTTAGTCATTTCTTAATATGTCATATCCTAGTGGGAGAATTTCTTTATTTTTGAGGAAAGATTATAATTGTTTCAGTGAATACTAGCATGTGGGGATAGTGAGCTTGGATATATATATATATATATATATATATATATATATATATATATATATATATATATATATATATATATATATATATATTAAGGCCTGAGTGAGCTGCTTTGTAAGGGTTTTGTTTGTTGTATTTTACAGGTGCCATGGATATAGCTGCTGGATGATTATTTAGACGTGTATTGTAGGCTGAGTTGGGATGGATGGAGTTTTCTCTATTATTAGTGGTAGAGGGCCCTTGGTTTGGGTATATTTCACCATAAACTGTCAGTATTTTGTGTACTATAGGTATTTGGCTGACTGTAGCAAATACTTATTTTCTGATTCTGGCTTAGGTTTATTATAGCTGTCTAACTGTTTTAATAGAATGTATGTGTGTGTTTTTAAAGTAAATTGGGGGAGTTGTACAGGGAGGAGCAGATCTGGTGGGTATAGCTATTAAGTATATTTGTGAACTCAGTAATAGTACAGTTTGCAGAGTTGAAGGCTTTGTGACAACTGAATGGTGTTGGTGTTGATAGCAGGATTAAAGTGGAAATTATGGCATAGAGATAAGGTAGCATATTATTGCTGTAGTATATATGTCTCATATTTTGGTTTGGGCATTATAAGAAGTTGGTTACTCTAGTGAGCTGAAAATCTGTTTATAAAGGGTTATTACAGTGAAGAGTTGTGCTAAGGATGAATAGAATTAGATATGTCAGTTGAAGAGCAAGGCTTTTGATGGTGATGGAGATACGAACTGGCTGATGAAGAAGTATGCTATCTGGGGGAGGGTTGAACAGAGGGGATTTGGAGAGGAGGAATTGTGGTTGCTTGCCTGAAAGGGTACCAAAATGGTTGTGTATAAAGGAAATGATGTTGAGAGTAGAAGGAATGGGGGAAGGATAGGGGGTTGTAGCATTGCCAGGCAAAGCAAGACAGCACTGAGCAGGACCAGTGAACTCCTGACAACAGAGAAAAATACAAAGAGTTGGAAGGTAAGTGGCTTCAGTTTTCAACCTAAAACTAACTGGGGGAGGGCAGCACCCTAATCAAAAGTAAAGCAGGTAAAACAAATATTGAAATAAAAGTATATAAAAGCACAGGTCTATGTACTTCATGTATTTAATTAAGGAAAACCAGGAGTCCTTTCCTGGTTTAAACTGGAAGGCTTGCAATATATGCTCATTTCAAAGATTATTGAATTACTCTACCCTTCATTGAGATCAGTTCCTGCTGAGTAGCTCATACTTCCATTTACACGAAATTAACAAGAGGAATTGAACAGCTATACTCTCCATGCTAACTCACATAGATACTAGTTTGTAAAGTGCTCATAAAACTGATTAAAAACAGAGACTATAGAGCAAGCATAAGAGGGTGGGGTTACTTCTGAGTATTTTGTGGTTTTGAGATTATCAAAGGGTTCTGTTTGGGACCATTCTTGTTTAATGTGTTGGTGTCTGTAATGCCAGCCGGTCAAAAATGTTGGATAAGAAAACTTACTGATGAGGCTAAAATAGCATGTCCGTTGACTTGTTTAAATGATCAGTATTTATTAAACCTTCTAATAAGGTAAGCCTCCTAAATCCTGGACAGTGTAAAGGTAGAAAATGTAAGGTAATGTGTTTGGGCTCTTGTAATGACAACTGTCCCTATGGATTGCACAAAGATTATTTCTAAATGTGATTTCAAAAACCATGGAGTTATGGTATTGTATGAGCTGGATTTTGACTGTAAAGTTAACAATGTGACTAGGATTTATTATTATTATTATTATTATTATTATTAAAAATGTGCCACTTCCCTTGTTTAAGAGTCTGTGTCTCTTTCTAGTTCCAGGCAATAATGTGGATCAGGTCAATGAGCCAGGACTATTAGAGATCTACATATTAACACATAGGTACAAGTGGGAAGCTGCGGATACTACATATAGAATAGCAATTTAATAAAGCAAATAAAAATAACTTGAGACACCATTGCCCTAAATAGACATTTTTCTTTGAGTAACATCTGAAAAAACAGAAACCATCCAAACCTAATAAAACCTAATAGACTTCCCTTCATCCTTAAGTTTAACTATGATAAAACAACACTGAAGCCAAATAACTACATAATTAAAACAAAAATAAAGCAACATAACTGCAACAAGCATAGACTGCCCTTGATCCAAGCACTGCAACATATATGACACACACACACACACACACACACACACACACACACACACACACACACACACACACACACACACGCAAACACACACACACACAAACACACACACGGATCTACTTTATATTACCAAAATCCTAAAATACCGACTTTCATAATACCGAGACCACAATTCCAAAACTAAAGAATACCAAAACTTTAAAATGCCGACTTTCAAAACACTGAATCAAAATGCCCACACCTTACATGGTATTTCCTTCACCACAAGAGTATCAAAAGAAAAAAACAAAACTGTACACTGCCAGGAATGTTCACCACTAAACCGAACTTTTCAAATCATAAAGTAAACCATAATATAAAAAAATCATCAACACATTAACAAATAATTCAGATTACCAAAACACTTCCTAAACCTTGCACAATCTCCATAACTATCTCTGAACCTTTGTTTTCCAAATATCTAAAAGCCAACTACATTGGGGGGCTACCCCCACACCCCCTAACTAAATATACCAAGTCTGAGATCGCACTACAGTGGGGAAAAGGGCAAATACCTTAATGTTATAGTATTGTTGTGTACACACTTCCACAACTGCTGGGAACAAAACTTCCACCATATTTTTTTAAATTATACCTACAGAACTAGAGTTACTTCTGTGTGGTTTGAAGAGTTGAGTGCATGAATTGCAGTATTTTGTTTTCTTAGAATTTCTACACTTATACTGGTGATGGGAAATGGTTGCACATCTGCTTTATTTGTTTTGGTGTTTTGAAAGTCGGTTTTCTGAATTGCAGTATATTGAAAGTTGGAGATTTAATTTGTCAGCATTGCAAACATTTGGGATTGTGGTCTCGGTATTTTAAATGTCGGTCTTTTGCAATTTTGACCTTATGAAGTAGACCCCCCACACACACACACACACACACACACACACACACACACACACACACACACACACACACGCATGCGTGTCCAAGGGCAACTAAAAATAAATTCAGATAACAGAAAGGCAGTAATTATTTCCCTACAAATAATTGTCACTTACATGCTAGATGAATTCTTAAACGTTATGCAGTATGACTGAATCAATTATGCTATTTTAGTATAACATTACTTCACAGTATAACAGTGACACAAAAATAAACATAAAAGTTCCTGAATAACTAAAGGAATGAACTGTGTAATGCTACTCTTTGCTTCCAAATTTAGCCATATGGTGGATAAGAATTCACTGAACAACACACGGTTCCAGGTAACATGAAAAATACTCTTAGTGAGATCTACTGGGTCATTACTGTCTGCTTATAATATTTGGTTAATGAAAACAAGATGGTAAATCACTGAAGAGAATCTGAGTTATAAGTGGGGAGTACATCCACAGGTGGTCAGTCTAAAGCTTGCCCTGTTCCTAAGAAGGTTAACTAGGAAATGGAAGCAAGTATAAGGCATTCATCATCAAGGCCACCATTGTAGTAGCAGCTGAAAAGACCACATATTGATAGGCATGACCAATGTTCAGCCAAAGGCAGCAGTAGTCATTAAGTCATGCCAAGAGAGACTGCAGATCACTGTAGGATTTATTCTTAGGACCAAGTAATAGGACCAAAGTGTTTTCATTGCTGTGACTTCAGTAGGTCATCAATTAGAGTTTGTATAGATCAGCAGATTAAGCATGTAATTGTAGAACATAGACTACATAAAACCTCAGTTTCTAAATAAAAGTTGCACAAATAGAAACAGAGTTATAAAATGGTCACTTTTTGAGATGGAGTCAGATGCTGACAGATGAAAGTGATCGCAGTACCGAAAGGCTTGATGAGAACAATTCTGCATACTTGTTGAAGGCCAACAAATAAGTTAAGCTAAAGAAGTGGGCATAGTTACCCTGGGGTTAATAATCTGCAAAAGTGTTAAAGTACATGAGAATCACTCACCAATAACGAGTTCCACCACTGACAACTTGCCACATAGCCCATCGTGTATACAAATCAAGACAGGAAGGATAATCATTGGGGATTCAAACTTTCAAACTTATGAAAATCCCAAATAACCAATGGTTTTGAGTATGTCCAATGCTAATGTGAAGGCTTTGGCAAATGAGGGATATTAGGATTGAAGTTAGTGTAGATATTGTAATAGCTTTGCTGATGTCTCTTTGTTTTATTAAGGCTATCTTTGCAGATATAACCATTACATACATAGATTAGTGATGTCGACAGAGTGCAGCCAATAATCTTGGAAACAATAGGCTAAGTAGTTATGTTACCCCTTTTGAATGGTCACAGTTAAAAGTAAAATTAATCATCACACAAATTAGAGTTTCAATCAAAATAAGAGCAAGTTCCCTGAAGAAAAAAAAAACACCACTGGCTAGTCATTAACTGTAAGTTTTCATTACAATCATAATTATAATACAGGGTATGACAGAAAATATAGGCTTATCCCTCACAAACAATAACCAGTTAAATTCAAAACGTTTACCCTGTTAACCTGTGTAGCACTAAACTTCACATTTCATAAAATGCATCATGGTTAAGCAAAACCTCAACTGTATTATGTGATGATCACTACTCATACTTAACCAGATGTCTTGAGGAAGAAGCTTGCTGAAAGCTTTGGGGTATTTGTTACAATGTAGAATTTAGTGCTCAGCATTTTGTAATCTACACCATAAAGTGCTTAGGAAGTGATTTCTAAATTCAGTATTGTTTTATATTAAATAATCACTTCTATTTGTTTCAAATTAAATAATGTATATATAGAACCAAAAACACTTTTCCTTTTTTTCACCTCGAGTGGCAGGCGTAGAGAGAGCCATGGGACATTGTTCTCCCCTGGAAACATTTGTGTTACTTGTCTTGTTGTGTATATACTGGCAATTTGGGAAATTTAAGACTACTAAGTTAAACAGAATTATGAGACGGTTACTAACTGAGCATATGTATATTGGGCCCTCTCTATTGTATGACTGTTTACTAAAAAAAAAAAAAAAAGGGAAGAGAGAGAGATGTGCAATATTTACCGATGTATCATGAAGAGTGTCTTGAAAATTCCTGCCTCAATGTCTATAATGTTGGTCTGCAACCCATTCATTGAAGTAACTACATCATGTAAGGTTTGATACAAAGGAACCTGATTACCTAATAAACTGACTTTCCTTTCTGCTGTTGAAGTTTTGATTTTCTGTCCACTGCTTCAAAAAACAGCTTGTGTAAACTCAAGGTTAAAGAAGGCAGTGCTTCTTCGAAGTCCAGCCAATGGTTTTGAGTATGTCTAATTCTAATGTAAAGGGTTTGGCAAATGAGAGATACTTAGACTGAAGTTGTAGGTATTGTACTAGCTTTATTTTTGTTAAGGTGGCCCTTACAAATATAACCACTAAATACATAGAAGTAATCAGATAGTCCATTGGATCTAAGGGAGTAGGTATCCGGATTTAGTCTAGTGGAGTCCAGTGTATATAAAGCAACTTAAAAGCTTTTTTAACCTTCCATAGCTCTAGGAGAAAATTATGGGTAAAGTGTCATTGGATTTAGACAGAACCATCCTATTATCTAAAATCATAGATGATTTGGAACTTGTGTGTGGATTAAAGGGACATTATTGCTAAGGTCTTATTCAACTCCACTTGGCATATGTCTGGCTATCACTTGATTGGTATCACACCCAACTCAGCCCTTTGCCTTGCGGGTGCACACAGCAGTTTTGGTCACCTATTTTGGACTAAAGTTGGGAAGCTACATGTCAAAGTTACCTGACCAGTATGCACACAAGTTCAAATATCACCCCATGCCTGGCTTTAAGGGTAAGTCCAGGTATTGCATCTATATCATAACATCGCAGAAGCAAAATGTCAAATGCTCACAAGAGCGAAAATGCCGAAACTCGAATTCGGACAGCCCCCCAAACCTCCCGCTAAATATTTATTCCAACTCCGAGACTGCACTACAGTGAGGAAAGGCACTTTCACTGTTGTGCTGTTCGACATTTTTATTTTTCAATAACATGCTACAGATCCCCAGATATCTCAGTTCTGGACAAGTTTCTTAGATTCTTTAGCAGAAATAGCATCACTATGTGCCTAATCCCTACTTTCAGATTAATGTGTTAAAGGTGATCCTACCAGATGTATAAAGTTCCACACAATGTACCTCTAGGGATTACAGGAAAAATAATCTTCCAATCAATCTCCACTACAGAATTAAATCAAACATTTTCAAAGTGTGTATAAAATTCTGCCAAAGTTGTGCCTTATCTCCCTTGCTGGTTGTGATTTTTACTGAGGATTCAAAGGTACAAAAAATGTTGAAGAGTATGTAGCTCAGGTATATAAGTGTTGCAGTTGATATATGTAGCTCAGGTATAAAAGCTTTGAAGTTGATATGTGCAGCTCAGGTATATATATGTATTGCAGTTGATATATGCAGTGCAGGTATACAAGTGTTGCAGCTGATATCTACAGCTCAGGTATAAAAGTGTTGCAGTTGATATATGCAGCTCAGGAATATAAGCATTGCAGTTGGTTTATGTAGTTCAGGTATATAACTGTTGCAGTTGATATATGATGCTCAGGTATAAAAGCATTGCAGTTGTTATATGCAGCTCAGGTATATAAATGTTGCAGTTGATATATGCAGCTCAGATATATAAGCGTTGCAGTTGAAATATCCAGCTCAGGTATATAAGCATTGCAATTGATATATGCAGCTCAGGTATATAAGCATTTCAGTTGATATATGCAGCTCAGGTTTATAAGCTTTGCAACTGATATATGCATCTCAGGTATATAAGCTTTGCAGTTGATATTCTAACCTCTTATAATTAAGAAACTCTGTTATCCATGATGGAATGGTACTGTTTTTTGCTGACTGTTTAGTGGCTGGAAAGAAAATTAGTATCTCCAAATCAAAAGGCTTGCTACTCTTCTAGAAAGAGTAGATTGCTCTGTGCAGGTGAAGGGGAAACTACCGCAGTGTGAGAGGTAAGCATCGTGGAGTTTTGTATACAAGTGAAGAGAGAGAGAGGACTGGACGATTGACCGCAGGATGGGTGGTTGTAACAGTGGTAATATTGCAGGTGGGCATTAACTAAGACTAGAATCAGTAAGGATAAAATTCCAAAATAGTTTTGGAAGCAAGAGGGTCACACTACTGACAAAGCTGACTCTTTTCCCACACCCCCAATCTCTTTATATATTACCTCCAAGGTCAAAAAAGGGAAATTAGAAAAAAGAAAATAACTTCTTCTTTGACCCACATGACATTGAAAACTACACTAAAGCATCTGCAACAAAGCAGCATCCAACAATAAAACATATTGAGAAAATGCTCCCTGCAGGTGCTGTCCTGCACTATGATGGTGAAGCAAGAAGTGATTCATAGAATGATGCTCCTATTTTAAGAGTCGGTCTATGCCCCTATCCTCACCAATGGTCTTGAACTTTTGCTAATGACCGTAAGTATGAGATCACATATAAAACATCAGAAATGAGGCTCTTTGCAGAATAGGTGACATCACTGTCTATTATAAAGAGTGAAACTCTACAATCCAGGAGGAATTGGGAGTGCAACTTCTGCTCCAGGAAGATGAGGGTACCCATTCAAGTTGCTTGAGCTCCTTGTTAAAAGGCCCATTTGACATCTCCCAGGGGAGGTATAGCAAGTGCAGCAGATCCAAAATATGTAGGAGGGATTATATCTCTTAGTTTGCCTGTGAACACCTGCAGATCCCAAAGGGTGAGTTATCAGCAGTTGCTGTTGATAGAAAATTCTGGTTTATTCTGATAATCTTGCCACCACCCTAACCCTCACCAAGAAAGTGTAGAAAATGATTGGAATTGATCAATGACTAGGATGTATAATAAACATCATGCAGTGTGTACCCTAGTATTTTGTGGCTTAAGAAGTGATCTGACCAAGGATCAACCTCTTCAAATGCATCAGAATTATACCTGTTACCAGTTTTGTCTCTCAAAACAAATAGATAAAGATAGTTCATATAACAGAAAAAAGTATTATCAATAAACCTATCATGTCCTAGCTTTCTGATCTGTAGCTGATCTTTCCATTTTACAAGTTTGCTTCAAATGCAATGACTCTGTTCCTACAGCGCTGCAAGATACATATAGAATATTCAGAAGTGTTCTCATTGGCTAAATGTTGGGAAGAATACTTAAAGAAGTTACATACTCTCATCAAAGTTACATCTCTTTTATTAAAATTTCTTTCCTCTTAGATTACTCAAAAAGACTTCCTTCTTCTGATTGATTTTTATCTTAACTGGATTATCTCCATAAAATATGAGGTACTGCAAATTTCAGGTTTTCATAACTTAATACAAATCATCTTGCAGTCTACAAGCCCCAGTCTCTGCCCCAACCCTCTTACAACAATTACTCCATCTTGGAATTCATCCAGTATTCATAAGTACTGCACTAGTTCAATTTTTCCAAACTGCATCAAAGTTGGGGGTTGATATAATGGTTAAAGTGTTTACCTTGCAAACACAAGGTGCAGAGTTTGATTCTAACCTTTGGGAAGCATAGATAGGCTTAAAATGGCCCCAGGAGTTGTTAGTCTAGTAGTTAGCTATAAAATTAGGTTTACTGCCCTTTCATTTAACAGTGAACATCCAAACAGCAAGAAATTCCTCCGATCATAGCATGCTGTTTTCTACCTACAAATGATACTTATCCATTGTACCAGGTAAGCACATCAGCATGGTCCCCATTATATTCTATCACCATTCACCTCATTCTTTAACAGCATCATACTCTATAAACAAAAGTTACTTTACTCTACCAAGACACATAACTAGCATAGCGGTCATGAGTGTAATGTAGAGATGAATACTGACATTTATGAAATATTCAAATCACTGTAAAACTGCCAAAAGAACAAAGTCATTTTTCAGATATTAAAAAAATTGAAAAGAACTTAAAACCCTCATAGACAACAAAAATGCATCATTCAACACCCCTGACTCTCTTCTTTCTGCCTCTTTACTATTTATTTATTTTGCAACCATAATATCTCCTTTCCTTCTGTAGATTAGATTGCAAGTGAAGTATGCTGTATCTTTAAGAAGGATGTCAAGGCTGTACGTGCACATATAAATTCTATACATGTGCAGTCCCTAGCACCATTTTGTAAGAGCAGCCACAGTGAGAGCATGCATGATCGCAGTTGGTAGTTAACATATATAAGTTACTTAAGTTAGTCAGTAAACTTCTATAGTGATGTGTTTGGATAGAATAAAGCTGCTTGAACAAAACCCACGAAGACTATTGTGTCCAAAGTAGGAAAGTGACACCTTATGTAACATTTTTTTCAATAATAGCAGATATGCAGCTTCTACCTCTCACAATCTCCCTGCTCAAATAAAAGCCCTAATACCAACCTCATTAGTGACTTCCCACAATACACCTTCAAGCGCATCTTTGAAAACTGTTGTCCTCTCTCGTAGAATCCACATATCTCAACAGGTCAACTAACATTTCTGGAAAAGCATTACACACTTTAATCAAATATATAAACTTCATATTTGCACAGCTATGGAGAAAAATCAAATGCTCAAACTGTTATACCAGGAGAAGTTGTAGTGACAGTGATTTCCTCTATAAAACAGTAATCATGGGGTTTCAAAATGAGGAATGGAAAATACTGAGTTTGAACTTGTCTGCTTCATACTTAACAAAGAGGAGGTAGACCTTTAATACAACTGCAACTTAATACATGATTGCAGACTTTATATTCAACAATATGGACAATGGGCAGTGATACTGACTTACTTTCATGACATAAAATGCAGAAATTATATCTGTGGGTAATTTTCAGTCATTAGAGTGATTACATCATAACTGACGTGCATCTCTCTCTCTCTCTCTCTCTACACACACACACACACACACACACACACACACACACACACACACACACACACACACACACACACACATACACACAGGTGTGTATGTGTGTGTATATATATATATATATATATATAGAGAGAGAGAGAGAGAGAGAGAGGGAGGGGGGATTAAAACAAATTCTAGACACAGAATACTCAATAAAACAACCTGATATTATTATACAATTATAAATATTAAATAAGGGAAGAAATAAAACTTGTGCAGAATGAGTGCTCCGGCCAAAAATGCAATTTTCCAAGAAAAATCTGTATTTGTAATACTTCTTCCAGTTTCCTAAAAAACTGAAAATTGGTGCCCCAGTCAAAGGAACTTCGCTGTAGAGTTATAATACATCTTTTACAGCTGACATCAATTTTTCTTCTCATTTTCATAATTTAAAGTCTAACTTACAAGTAGATCTATCTTTGTTTTGCACTCAACTACCTTTTCTAATTCCAACTGCTCATGCTGGTGTCCAGCAGGGACCCATCTTCACTTACATTGTCATTCTCTTTTCAGTCTGTATTAACACTATCCGAAGAACTAACACCATTTCATGCTATTTTATTAAAAGGCTATGTCTTCTGAAGGGAATCATTGATACCTATATTTGGCACAAAACTCAGATAATCGGATACTCAGACCCTCCCATGCCAAGGTCCATGGAGATACCATTTGCTAGTGGCAACTTTTGCAAAATGCCTACATATTATTTTTCACCCTATCTTCTCTTTCCACACAAACACATGAAGTTCATATCTAACACCTTTTTCCTATCTTATATACGCCTACACTTTTAGTAGCCAGCTTGCGCTTGATTCAAATTGATGTATAGCCAAATGGGGTTTTACAACAAAACTGTGCCTACTCTCTTCTCCCATTAAGTAACCATTGCTTTACATACCTCCTGCAGAAGCTTTAATATACCAGTTTTCAGTAAAGCAGGTCAATACATACATACTTGTCTACTCCTTTCTTCGACCAGCAATCTACTCATCAGTGTACACACTCCATTCTTACTTTCTACAGCCATTAACACACTTATAAAATTGATTTCTGCTCACAAACTTGCAGCCTGCCTTACACACTGTTCTCTTTGGTCCAACCTTCTTGGCGGCATCGTCTTACAAATGTACTCCACTTTTTGCTCTAAGCATCACCAAGAGAGCTTTCTTTATAATTGTTCCAGCTCTCTGGAATTCTGATTTTTCTGATATTGGCAATATTTCTAGTGTCTAAAATTTCAAGAAAGCTCCTAATAACCACTTAATTTTCTCCATACAATGTGTTTTAGTCCCTTTGGCTACCTTTTAAAGCAGAGTCATACCTGATGCATAGTACTTTATCAATTCATTAGCTGTTCCTTCACTGCCATAATTTCTTCTACCTCTCCAGCTGTCTTTACTTCCTCCGGTTTTAAGAGCATTATCACTTATATTCTTCTATCATTCATGCTGTCAAATCCCATCCTTTCTCCTCTGGCACTCTCATACCATGTTATTTTTGTTTTGCTTCTTCCCCTGCACTCCCGGATGCTGAGACAAGCCGTCATACCCCTGAACTATATAATAGATACCAAGTCGGAGATCACAGAAACATAGAGAAGCAGGACAAAGTGAGGAAAATGAAACATTCACATTCTTATTATTTGAATCTGGAAGCCATGACTGGACACTATTTAGACAGTTTAATGTTCTGAGCATCGATCAAAGATGCAGAGACAAACAATTGGACTCCTATATTATGTGAACCTGTAATTAACTATTACACATATCAATAATTATGCTAACCTTTACATAACACAATACTTTATTTTCTGCAGTGTTCTCAATCCAATTTTAATTCCTATTTCACTGTTAGAACTTCATGTCAATGTCATCCAGTAGAGGCAAGCACTTCCAAAAAAAAAAGAATAGTCTGAGGGCAAAATTTGTGAAAACAGTCCCCCAGATTTACTAATCTTCCATGTAGGACTAATCTAGTTCTGCATGGAAGCGGCAATTGAAGAGGAGGATGGCAGCATGCCATGCATATTAATGAAGGTACGCTGCCTGAACTCCTAATGCTACATGGAGCATGGACGAGTGCAGCAGGCGTGTCCAAGAGCAGAGCTCTCAGAATAAACACGCCCCTGCAAAGTAGAACAGAAGAATGTGCAAATAAATGAGCGAGACAGCTCACAAGTGTCCGCATATCCCCACCAAAAGTCCCCATCTGTTCAACAGCAACAGTACAGTCACATAAAATGAAGAAACCCTATTATTTTTTTTTAAAACCCTGAGTACAGCTAACCATAGGAGCGCGGGTTTGCCCATCACATAGCTATGGTTAAAGCAGCTGAAAAGACTGAAGAGGATAACAAGGGATATATATGCAAATGAAGCTGCACAGCAATCATGGAGTGGTTTGAGCATCTATCTAACGAACAGGCATTCCTGGTCCGAGTCCCACTGCAGCACAAATCATTTTCCATGGGAAATCTGTACAGGAACATAATTTTACATCGTTTCACAATATAACCTACAGAATAACAATTAAATGTGAACTGGAGTACTGCATGAAATGCACATGTGAAGTGTTAGTGTCATAATGAATAAGGCACAAGTAAGCAGGTCTAAGCACAAATGAGCAGCGGTAAGCATGTCCAAGTGCACTTGCGCAGGGTTAAGCATTGCCCACACAGCGTAAGCAAAGTAGAAGCTAATGAGTGCAAGAAACTGTAACTGGAGTTTAGCAGTGTTTACTGTCACGCAAACCTGCACAGACCCACTTACAACTGCTTTAAAGTGCCTTAATCACTCTGGCTCCAATGGCCCAAGTTCTGGCCAGCAACAAAATAAACTGCCTCAGCAAGGCTCAAACCCAGGACCCTGTACACTATAGTCACAGTAGTTAACCACTACATTATCATAGCAATACATAAGTGAGATTAAGGCCATACATCCCATACATCCCATACACCCACATGAATTTATATATATATATCACTTGGATGGGTGAAACATACAAACAAATGACACAAGTAAGCACACCACTGCTTCCCAGACCACAGGCAGGATACTACCAGTGGGGGAGACCTGCCATGTCTAATCTTGAAACAAAGACATCAATGTCCCTTGTGGGACACCCCAAAAATTAATGATAATCAGAGTCAGTCCCTGTAATGATTTATCCAACCAGGCTGTATACGTACATGGACCAGTAGGTTGTGCAAACCTGATGACTCATGGGTCGGGACAACGTACGACATGGGTCCCGACACATGGAGAGTGGGCAGTGTGTAGCGGTGTGGTTAGACCCCACCTGCACCCACAGTAAGGATGAGTGCTGTAGAGGAGGGCCAGCTGGGGGAACTATGGGTATGCAATTATGGGTCTAGGCGTGCAGGTGTTGGCTAGCGCAGTTGTATTCGGACCGCCCAGGGGATGTCAGTAATATTGCGAATTGGGCAGAGTCTACACCCATATCTCTCAACCTCTAAGAGCTAAACCACTGGACAGAGCCTAAACCACTGGGGGGGTCAAATTGGGACAGAAAGCACATATTTCACTTACAACCTTAGAAAGCTGATAGAATAATAGGTTATGCATTAGCATGACACGTCTGAAGGAAGTGGAGTCGTAAACCCAATTACTTGTCTGTATTTAATGGTGTCAGTTCCCAGGTATTTGCCAGACAGGTGCGGACTGCAAGAGTAACACACCAATATTATGAAACAAATTCTGGACAGGCCATGGATTCTGTACAGTTGACAGGCATGTTTACACCTAATGGGCAGCCATTCCTGATATGGGTTCCACTGCAGCACAGTCCAGTGTACATGGCAAAGTACTGTATAACCTTATGTGTTGTTGCATTACCCACTACACAACACCTATGAACACAAGATTGCAACATGCCACTGCAGGCATGTAAGCTGATGTAATAGACATCACAAGGTATTATTGAAGTCCCCACCCCCACCTAGGGGTGTGTGTGCCCAATGCAAACACCAAATGCAGTGCATATCCACAGCTGTTGCTGTAGACAACATGGCCAGCTGTGGACCTTCCCTGCAGCCATCCTGCACATCCCTGGATAATCCCCCTACTAACACCCCTGTTTGTGCCCCCTGCACACCATGTACCTATCAGACCCTGTTCCATTCCACTTAATGTCTATGGGTACATGTAGGTGACACCCTCTTCCCCCACTATATTGCCAGTATCTGGAACACCAACCCACATGTAGTATCACAGCTGTCCCACAGGATACATGTAACTAACACATGAAGGAACACCACAAGCACACCTGAAGCAGCACATGCTCACCACCTTGTGAAACTCTCTCCCCAACCTCACACTCTGTACCACGACATCAACTAGTGATACCGACACCTCTTGTCCTGCCTCGCATACACATCCCACCATCCGACATACCTTCCCTATTGCTCCCCATCCAATTATACCTACAGGCTACTATACAGTTACAATGTCACCCCCACTACCTACCTACCTGCTCCCTAGCTATTCGCCCCTACTGTACCACACAGGCATGGAATATGTACACCTACCCCAAATACCTGCATGTAACCTATCCTGACCTGTGAAACAGGAATCCAACCTCACCTTAAACTGACCTTTGTCAACAGTCATACCTGACATGTAAACCTGACCTAAGCATGGATAATACTGATAGTTTAACATAAACTAAGCATGTTTAATGGGGGATGTAGCTATGTTATGTCTGTTACCCTCTATGAATGTGATCACCCCAGTATTAATTGGGATACGTAGGTGGGGTCATATTGGACAAGCATACAGTCCGAGTGTCCCGGTTGACAGATGTGAACAAAATGCATGATGTTGTGCGTGTGTATGTGGGAGCAAGTGGGTGTAAGCCTGTTTGGCCGCAGGTATGCGAGTACCACACTGGTGAAGCAATGTAGAGGCTAACTGAGGGCAAGATGCTGCAACCAGAGGCCAGTACTGCTATGCTATGTGCAAACAAGCGCATATCCACCTACAAATGTTCTACAGTGCCTCAGTCACTCTATAACCAACAGCTGTTGTTGTGGCCAGTAACAAAATAATCTGCACTACCAGGTTGCAAACCCCTGGCCCTGCACACTATAGTAGACATGAGTTCCACAAAGCCATGGTGGATACACATTCAGCTGCTGTGATCACAAACACATCATCCAGCACAGGCATCCAACAGTATAGGAAATGTATATAAGTGTGTAGATTAAACCCAGAACACGTGTCCATTGCACAACCACAGTATTATGAGCAGTCTATGTGCGGCACAGAACAGTGCCTGCCCAATCATACTGTTAGAACAGTAGTCCTGCATAATACCAAAGGGAATAATGATATTCGGTGCACACTGTGGGGGGGGGGGGTGAGCATGCTTCATGCACAGTATGTCACACCTGGGGCATTGGTACCATGGAACCTGGAGATGAGGCTGACCAGGTGTGTGAGCAAACCGCTGCTACACAATACCCTGGCAGGATGCTACCAGTGGGAGGAACACTGTAGACCAGCTAGGTCTACTCCTGACACAACAACAGGTCCATCCCTGGCGGGATGAACCAACAGCCGTGGGTCACATCGATGTCACCACCAATATCGGAGGAAGATCAAGGGAAGGCTGGTACGTACGTGTACTAAATAGATGAAGAGCCTGCAGATACTTGGGTGGGGACAGTATACTAGAGGTGTACCGAGACGTGCAGAGAGGGAAATGTG